>NC_134950.1:78410156-78537656 GCF_965638725.1 Aptenodytes patagonicus | reverse complement strand
CCAGGGCATTGCTTTTTTTTCTTTTAATATGGGGAGGAGCAGCATGGGAGATGCTGCCTTGAGTCAAGGAGTGGATTAGGAGGTCACACACTGCCTTCCTTATGGTCTGCCTCTCCCCTCGAGAGGGGAAATTTGCAAGAAACTTTGGCATTTTGAATGTTTGTGTATATGTAAATATGTACATAATATATGTATATCTGTGTATATAATTTGTAGCTCTCAAAGTTTTCCAGGATTTGAACCACTGTAGTACTTTCCTGTGCCCTTTAGCTTTTCTAGCAAATCATGCTGATGAGAATAGTACTCTTCTGTGATGAGAGAGGGTTTTATTAAAAATAATAAAAAAAAGAATATATCAGTGTAAGAGGATTTTTACCTCTGACAAGAAGTAGGCATATATAAACAGATTACAGAAAAAAAAAAAAATTGCTTTGAACTCTTCCTGCTGTTCCTGTCACTGAGCATCTGGTACTTTCTCTGAGCAGAGGCTGTGAGTTGTATTGGGTTGTTAGCTGGATTTGTGAACAACTGGTCAAAGAAAGAACTTGCTAATTTACTTTCATTTATGATCTGAGTTGTGTGTGAACCCAGCCTTCTGGAAACAGGAGTTTGTCAGATTAGGTTCCACAGATATTGGCTCTTTGTAAGCTCTTACTAGACCTCAAAAGTAGAGGATCTGAAGGTATAGGGAGCTTACCTACTTCTTTCTCATAGGCTGGCAAATCCAGAAAGGAGTTTTCCTCCTCTTCTCTTCCTCCTGTGGTTCTACATGCTTCTAGGATGCTTCCTTGCATGATGAGGGAGCTTTACTATATATTGGGAACCAGTTAGACAGTTGCACAGTTTCAGGAGAATGAGATTGTCTTGTCAGCTGAAAACCACTTTTATTTATTTCTCCTGCTCTGTGAGTAATGCTCGTCTGGTGTAGCTTACTCTCTGAGCCTATGGAATTAGGTGACTTGGTTCACTAGCACACTTGGTTGTGTTTTAAAAAAAAAAATAAAAAATAAAATTAGTTTGGGGGGTTTCTTTGGGGTTTTTTGTTTTGTTTTTTAACCCAGAAATAAAATAGGTCTCTAGAAACAGTCTTCTCAGCTCAAAAGCAGCGTTTTACAGCCATGTGCTTTATGCAGCTGTAGCTGACTCAGGTGTGGCAGGGGCAAGCCAGGCCAAGAGAGTATAAAACTAGTGTGAGCGAGCCAAACCCTGCCTGTGCACAGGCATTCCCACTTCTGGGAATCCAGGCATGGCTGGCTCCTAGAGGAACTGAAATACCGTGTGACTAGTACAGAGTTCACACTTTTTATTTTTCTCCTGAAAGTGATATTTCATGAGGCAAGCAGTTGCAGTTCTGAAATGAGGAGAGAGCTGACATACATTTAACCAAACGGTATCCGGCATCCGTACAAGACAGTCAGAAAACACAGATAATATCTCACTTAACAAGCAGTATTTTTCCTGCCTTTTTTATTTTTCTTTTTTTTCTCAGTTCTAGGGCCTAACAGTTAAGGAAGGTGAAAAAACAGTACAAATGTTTCCACACCTAACATAAAAAGATCCCCCTAGCACCGAGCAGGCTGTGCCGCACTCTGCAAAAGCAGGAAGAAGAGTTTTGCATTTGATGTTCTTGCTAGGTCCTGGGAAGGTGGAAGGAGTGTATCCTGGGCTGGTATCTCCCACCTGAGAGCCTAGTTCCTGTCCCAGAGTGGCTCTCTTCTCATAACTGGACGTTTGAGGTTCCACTAGTGAAGAGGAGATGTGAATTGGGGTTGTGACTCTCATCCAGAAAAATGTGTATGTTGCTCTTCTTGCATAACTTCTCCAGTGATTCTAGCGTTTCCATAGGAAACAACCCTTAGGTATTAAATACACCCAATGTTAGTTTGTGAAAGGATAGAGAATGAGATTTCTGTAAGAAATTCTACCCTGGCTTTCTTTTTAAAAGTCGTAGCTCCAGCAGCGCCATCCTGGCATGAACTGAATTGCTCTCAGAACTGAATGGAGATGTTAAAGAAACACCAGGCTACAGTCTTTGGTAGGAATAAAGGATGCATAAAACCTTACTGGGCTGGGCACTTTGTTCCCTTCCTCCCTTTCCTTATGCCTTTAACTATATATTGCTAGGGCAGAGATGAGGAAACTCAAGTAGAGAGAAGTTGAGGATCTTACCAGGCACTGTTGATAGGTTAGGCACATCTCTGACAATTTTCATACAGAAATGGCAGTGTTCGGACATCTGAGACCATCTTTCAGAGCTTTGGGATGAATTGGGGGACCGTATGATAGAGCCTGCAGTTGAAGTTATCTCCATTTATGACTTAACCAAGTGCACCATGAATCAGGGGCAGTGTGAGAAACAGAACTTCAACTCTACATCTCCCTTGTCTTTTTTGTTTGATATGTCAGGTGGCTCTTCATAAAAATTATAAAAAAAAAGAAGACACCCCCCTGCCCCAAGAATAGATTGCATTGTTTATGCTTCATTTCATGAAGCAAAAATATAAAATGGGAATGGAATAAATCTATGGTACTTTGCTCTGTTGTGTGACATTTTAATAATTTACCCCAGTACTTGCCACTAGGTGTTTTTTTTTTTTAGCTCCATCCCTTTGACCAGTTATTGTTCTGGACATGCCTGTTAGAAATTAAATGGGAAACTGTTCCCTCCTTTCCCCCACCCCCTTTCCATTTCTAAATTCATTGGCAAAAGGATGTTAGTGAGATTGCATATCTGTAAGATTACCATGCAGTAGTGAACTTACCATGGTGTAACAATTTAGATGTAGTTAAGGCATGAAATAGAAATATCATGCTCTAGAATCCAAGACGCAGAGCTCAACAAATATATCTATTTTAAATCCACTATTTTTACCCTGCCTTTTTGCATGCAGGGATTTCTCGATCATGTGTAACAGGAAGAAATCAAATTATACGAAATGAGTCATTAAAGTCAAGTTTACTAAGTTTTCTTAACTGCAGTCTCCTGCAAAGAGGGAAGCGTACCAGATCTCTGGCTTCTGCCCCACCAAGTCCATGAGGCTAGTCTGATTCACGCCACCTGGGCAAACGGCTATTAATTTAGCAAGTAGAAGATTGATATCTGTTTAGTGAACCAAACAGTTCACCATAAACTGCGAAAGTACTGATCTACTAACAGGTTTCTATTCCAAGACTGCTTTGACTTATCTTCAAAGCTTCCTACGTAGCCTGCTTATTGTAGGATGCCTAATTACACACTAAAAAAGTTTGGATTTTGTTTGCTATCTGTTATCTCATAGGTCTGATATTATGTGTTTATATTGGTTTGTGGCCAAAAAAGCCTTCAGGTTTTTAGGGTAAGCGCTCTTCTGAATCTAGACTAAGTCAAAGCATCAGCTTCCATTGTTGTAATTGGGAGCACAATTTGAACCTTGGAAGATGCAGGTGGCTTTTGATTGCCATTACTTTTTAACAAATTTCGTTAACATACATGTAGTGTCAAGAGAGCTGATTCTGACCAGACTGCCTCTTGCCCTCTGATTAAACTTCTGGGTTTTTTGTTTTTGTTTTGTTGGGGGGCAGTGTTGAAAAAGCTGAAATATTTCAGCTGTCTCTCCTCATCCATTCATCCTGTCCGTAAGAGATACCTCATCTTAGCAGAATGGGACTTGCATTGGAAAGTTGCTGGCAGTTCTTTAAGTTCCTTACATCCCGTAAATATAGTGCAGAAAACTAAAGGAATAACTAAATAAGGAGCTAAACAATGAATGGCAAAAACTGTTTTAATGAACTTACTTCCTGCTTTTACTTTCCTCTGCTGTAAAATTCATAGTCCTTTGTTTCCATTTACGCAATCCACCTTCGCTCTTGTACTCGCATCCAGTGGGTGTGATTTTACCCATTTAAGAACACCCCACAGAAGCTGGAGATAGGAGGGACCTTATGAAATCATCTAGTCGGTCCCTCTGCCAGTGCAGGACTGTGCCTTTGTTACCCTCGAGTCATCTGGCTGCAGATTTAGATGGTTCACCTGATGCCGCTCCCACCACTCCTGCTCAGAGATTATTCCACAGTCTGATAGACGCATCATTAAGAAATGCAGTCACCCACTCATTTCGTTCATTGAAACCTAGATTTGTGCAAACAACCCAAACCAGCTAATTTGGAAGATGACTTAAACCTACCTGTCATTTCCCCCCCGTCATGATCAGTATAGATCAGAAAGCACGATGCTTTGCTCCATCCAGGAGGTTGGGAGGAAACCGTTTTCTTCTTTCAGGTCAAATCCATAACTGGCATCACCAGACTGTTGTCAGTTAAGTAAGCTACATTCGTTTTAATTTTTCCTTTTCTGAGAAGTGATTTCAGAATTAATTAATGCTTGTGTGTTAATGAGGGAATTCTCATTAGAAAAAAAACATTAATTTGCTAGGCCTTTGTGCCATGAAATTACTGCCCTTTCTGGTGTGCTGATTGCCACGAGATGTCTAATAGAGTGCATCAGTGTAAAATGGTAACATCTCCATTTTGGAGACAAAGGTCTTATGTGAACACTACTGAGTTCAAATCCTGCTCTGGGTCTGTTCCATTCTTTGCTATTAATGCAAAGACCAGCCTTTTAGTAGTAGTTGATGAAACTAATCACTTAGATAATTCTTTTGGCAGTTGTTTCCAAGGCATGCTTCTGTTACAGATGTGTGAAGTCATTTTAAAAGAAGTTCTGCAAGACAGGGATAGTACTGTGGGCAGAACATGTATGCTGTGACTGAGAGCTAAACCAAGAAACCTCACCATTTCTGGAAGTGCAATACTTAGCAAGAGTTATTTTCCTTATTGTATTGCATTCGACACTAAAAGAGTTCCATAATACTTATAACACACTAAAGCACCAGGCTGTTTTCTTCTGCAAAACCTTGTGTACACAAGATACTGGGGTTTGTTTCCTCTTTACAAGTAAGAGACCATAAAACCCTTGAAGTCGTGTTTTGACTGACCTCTGCTAATTGTCCATGTTTTAGGAAGTCCCAGGAGCTACAGGCACTTAATTACCTGTAGGCACAAGGACCAGCCAAAGCTTGATCTGTGGGTATTAGTGAAGCTTGCTGAAGATGTAGTTGAATTTTTAGTTGGACATAAAATTTTATTTTTTGGGTAGTTCTGTTAGAGCCCCAGAATACTTGTGTGTTAGACTTCACTATGTCATTGAAGCAAATCTGGATGTGCTCTCAAGGAGCATTTGTGGAAGCAAGAAGAGTTTTTAGAAAAGAGGACCATTTGATAACCTTTGTAATCTGTCAGTCTACATTGGCTAAACTGGATCTTCTGAACATAGCAGCTGAAAAATATCCGTGTGTGTTACAAATATCCAGAAGGATAAGACTGATAACTGTGTATCCAAACCAGTAAATTTGGAAGAGACATTGGCCATGCATTCTTTTCACAAATATAATTCCCCTGTATTCAAAAGAAGCTTTCTCTGCAGGACAGCAGGTTTTGGTCCTGAAAATGTCATGCTTTTAGTAGTGTTTAGATTTTTTGTTAAGTTTTATTTGGTTTGTTGTTCCTCTTACGGTATTATTTGAAAATGAGGCTACTCTAATGACTCACTGATGCTACTTCCTTCACTACCAGGAAAGGAAAGTCCTCCAATTAGTGATGTCCCAGATGATGGAGATGAACCTATGCCTGTACCAGAGGACCTTTCAACTAGTACCGGAGGACAACAGAGTGCTAAGAATGAGAGAGTCTTGGGTAAGATGACTAGTCCACTCTGATAAGAAATATTAATACATAATATAATATGCCAATAAGGTTAAAGTACTATATAGCAAGCTGGTATACAAGCAGGTCCTGTGCCTTTCCATCTTGTTCAGCCCAGGATTACTCAGGTGCTTAGTTTTTTTTGTGCAACCTTCTCTTTGGGAAAGGCATTTTGAAGGACAGCAAGCCTTTTCATCCACAGAGAAGTTATAAAGATCCTACTATTTATCTTCTCTCTAAAGCATGACTGATTGCATGAAATTCTCCCCAGAAAAGATGGTTTTCATTCTGCGTAGGAAATAGAATTAAATACGTGGTTCCAGGTCAAAATTATCTAAACTCAGATTTGATAAAAGTTCAGTAAACTCTCAGGTATTTTTATCATTATTTTTATTATTAATTTGAATGCTATCTTGAATGTTATCTGCTATTCAGATTTCTCCAGAAATGCCATATTAGAACACACATAGTATTCATATGTTTCAGATTCCAATATCTGATCTTCATCTACCCTTGACTTTTTTAACTGGGAGAACTTTAGAAAACACTTGAATTTTGTTCTTCCAGGTAAAAGTCCACAACTGATAAAGTCTGTTGCATTAAAATAAATTATTGTCCACAGATGATTTTGCAAAATGCTGATTCTTCTTAGGGATCCCAGACTCCACACCAAGGACTAGCAATGCTGCTGACTACTGCATGCATCAGCTCACATGTAGTCCACTAAAAAAGACTAGACAATATTACTTGAGCACAATGCTTCTTTACTAGTAGGGAAAAAAAAGCAAAAAAAAAGCAAAAAAAAAAGCACAGTGACTCCCAGAATGCTGTGATCAATGCCCTATATGATAAAAATATTTCAGGAGAGGAATGACTATCAAAATATGTTTGTTTATCCACAAGTAAAAGTATTGCTCATCATTTTTACATTCCTATTGTAAGAATGAGGTTCAGGGTGGAAGACTGTTTACACAAAGATTGCAAGTGCCTTTAAATGTTTGTTGTCTAAGGAAGTTCAGTAAAGGATGGTAGGTGGAAAGGGAGGCACAGAAGGCAAAATAACCAAGTCAAGGTAATACAGCAGGATGGCGTCAGCATTAGGAATAGAGCCTACTCCCAAACTCCAGCACTAGCTAGTAGAGAATGCAGCATCTTATGCATCTTCACTTTATTTACCGCTTGATCCCCTCTTACCAAAAATGTGAGCGTAAAGTTCAGCTCCTACATGCATATTGACATACCTTATGAACAAATTAATTTTTTAAAATGTTTTTTAATAATCTGATCACTTATCTAGTGCTTTGTTTCTCAGTCCAAAGCTCTTTGGACAAAATCTTGCCTCTGCTGCTTGTGTATCAACTCAGTAAAATGAGTTACGCCTCCTTTCTCCCACAATAACTAAACCCTACAAAATATTTAAGTCTTGATTTAAAAAATAATAATAATTAAAAATAATCCCTTGTTCAAACCCAAACAAACTCACAGAATTTTTGATTGCATTGAATTTATTTCACCTCACAAATATCATACAGAACCAGCAAAGACGAAATTTACATTTGCTGATGATGTAACAATTCTCCCAATAGTTCAATTATATATCAATATAAACACATATTAAAAGTTACTGTAATAAATGAAGGAGAAAATGTTATCTTTGGTGTCCTAAATATAAGTTCCATCTGTTGTTCTCATTAGTTTTACTTTGTGCACTCAGCAATAAATTAGATTTTCCATGTGCTGACTTCAACATTTTTTCTACAGCCACTTTCTCTACCCATAGCTCTTTGGTTTTGAAGGGTCACATTTTGTAGTGAGACATTTACCATAGTGAACAGAAACAAAGACAATTCACAGTACTCTGTTTTATGGATGATCTTAACTATAGGTATCAACTCCAGCGCTTGCAATGTTTGTCTTTTCTGTAAAGCTGCATACACTCTTACCTCTTCTAACTACTCCTTTTTCTAGCCCTAAAATAACTTTTTGAAAATGGCGTACTGAAAAAATTAATTCTCCTTTTTTACAAAAAGGGTCTGAACTCATGCCCCAAACATACCAGGAGCTGTATGATTGCTATGCACATTCTGGATCATCATCAAAAGAAAATATGTGCCCTAGGAGTGGTGTTTGGCCTATATGATGCCATAGAAGTATTGGGGATGAAGGGGACTGTCTTTCTATGTAGGCAGTGGCATGGCAGCGTATACAGCGTTGGTGTTCAGTGCAACGCTGTCATCTCTAAGTCCCAAGATCTGTTTCTCACCTCTATTTATGACCAAACTTAGGTAGAAAAGGATGATCTGAAAAAGTAGTTTGAAGAACAATAGATAGGCGGGATAGTATTGTAACGCCCCACTGATATTATATATATCTCGTAGCTGGGAGATAGACTGTGGCCTATGATAACTGACAGGTAATGCACACGAGCAGATACGACCAGGCAACAATTTTTCTCTATATGACTTTACTAATGTCCCATCTGCTTCCTTCGTCAAAAGGGAATCCCCTGTGCACGTTGCTGTATTTCAATATGATTTATAGTGCATTCCACTTAATCTGTAACGCCCTGAGAGATCAGCTGTCCATACGGCATGCACTGAGGAAGGGTAATTTGAGTCAGACGTTTATGGAAGATGGCCACTAGGCTCTGGAGGACTTTTTTGTACATGTAGTGTTATAGAGGTAACAATGGAAATTGCAGGTTTGTTAAATGAAAAGAGTAAGTATTTACCTCATCTTACGAAAATTAGGTGAGAAATCTGTTTCTAATTTTAATCAGCCTGTGAGATAGAAATGTTCAAATGACCATTTCAGGTTTGTAGTAACACTTCATGAAACCTTTAACCCTGGAGTCAAAAGTTTAATTACCATTTTCATCAATTTAGCATTTTAAACGTCAAAGATTAGGGGAAATAAGCTATTTTTAGAAAAGAAAGATAGGCTCTAGCTCCTCTGCGTGTTTTCAAAAATCTCCTTTCTTGCTTCTTCCAACCTTAGACTGAGACTTGAATGTGGTGCTATAAACCTGATAGAGAGAACCATTTGAAACCTCTCTCCCGCTCTGAGAATGAAGGTGTAGTAGACTTCAGTAGCTAAAGTACGCAATTCACTTGCCAGATCTTATTGGGTGCCTTCAGATTTTGAGTGTCTCAGTTAAAATGGCTAGAGAGGGTGCAAATTTCATAAGGGGGGTGTCCAGAGGTTCATGAAATGTATGCTTTGACTTGTGTCCCCAGAGAGAGACACCCAAGATATGGCTCGCTTCTGACCAGTGCAAAAATAATAAGTGGGTGTGAAAAGGTCATTTGTGGAAGTAAAGGCATCAACAGTTTGTAGTAATAACCCCAAGCAGCACAGCAAAGCAGAAACATATTAAAAGACGTGTTCTGGTCACTGCTATGTCTTTTCATTTCTTTGATGAGCTTGCTATGTTTTTAATGTTGTAACTCCCAGAATGCCACTATGTGTTGAGCAGCATCCTCCTGCAAACTTCATTTCTGCTGCTCTGTCCACTAGACCTTCTTCCTTCCTTGTCCTCTTCTCCACCCCAAATTTCCTTCTCAGGCTGATCTGGCACCTATAACTTTTTTATTATTTTATTTTTTTACTCTGCTCGCCCCCCTGCTCTACATTTAGTTTTCCTAGAAACACAGGGAACGTTTTCAGACAATCAAAGAGCTAGATTTTCACAGCTCTTTAAGGCACTAGAGACTCTGTTTTACCATCTCTCCTAAATATCCTTTTGAAATTTTGATCTAAGTTATTTAGAAATACACATCCCACTGAAATTCCATTCCATTAAGAATTAGTGCTTTGCAGCCTATTTTGGATGGGCAGCCCTATTTCCCATGCTAACCTGTAACATAGGAGCTGATGTGAAATATCTTCTGCTGACTCTTACTGACTCTGTTCCAGTTTTGAGTTAAATGTTGTGTGCACCTTTTGTGGATAATCAGTACTGAACATCCTGTACGTGGTAGACGGTTGCAATTTAGGGCTGTTTCTGCCCTGGGACTGTATCCTAATTCAAGCCATGTGTGGGAAGCTAAAGATTCAGTGAGCTGTAGGTCAGACCCTACTTCATGCAGAAAAAGCCATTTGCTGCAGTGGTAGCATTTGCCTAGAAAGTCAAGCAGTACCTTCCTTTATCCGTAACTGCCCATATCGTAGCTGGCCATCGATGGGTAAAACACAAAAAGCCATCTCACAGTGTTACTGGCCTCAGAAAGAGGCTGTGGGCTCACCATTTCTGCACAGGCAGCTGTCTGATGCTGAAGATGACCATTTAGACTTCCAACACAGAAGTCAAGTGTTTCTCACTGAAAAAAGTGATCGCCGCCATAGTCGCAGATTAGTCTGGACCTGGAATATATAATGCGTACAGATATTCTTCTTTCTGAGAGGAAGAGGTGGGGAGAACTCTTCTCACAAAATTGGATTGAAACTGTTGGACAACTGAGAGAACATGTCCAAAGTAACAAGTCAAGGTGATCCTAGACATCAACAGAAGACAGATGAGATTTATATGAAGTTAGATACTCTCTATTTGTTTAAAATAAAGGACACTAGTATGGGAAGAGACGTTAAAAGGAAAGAGCTTTTTGACATTTTTCTCGTCCAGTGGGAAATGTCAAGTGACTGATGTTACCTCCCTCCCACAACCCTGTCATTGAAGCAGAAGCCTGTGTAGCTGCAGAGCCTCAGTGCCCGGCATCACCGGGAACCTGGGATTGCCTTCACACCCTGGGGTCTTCCCTCCTGGCCATGGGCATTCAGAGGTGGTAACCTGCACGAGTAGCTAGTTACTGGTGCAGGCAAGTGTCCTCACTCTGAGCTGCTTCAGTGCTTTATTTCCTTAAAAGGAGCTCAACCATTTGAGACCACGGACACAAGCATTGCCGAGGGGCCACTAGGCCAACCACAACAGCTTGCCATTACATCAGTCTGCTGCAACTCATACGTAGCTGGGTGGAGGCAGAGTAAAAGTGTGGAAAGGCTGCAGATGAAGGGGAGAAGGGAGAAAAGCCAGAAGGGGAAGTGCCCCACCCCAGCTTGCCAAATCGGTCCTGTTGCTTGAGACAGGTCCAGCTTGCAGCTGCCCCGGCACTTCGGCAGGGCAGGGAAAGGGGCTGAGGAAAAAGGCTGCCAGAGCTAAACATCTTTGCACGCTCCTCCTGTAGGAGTTCAGTGGCTATGAAGGCAATGTGTTGCGTATGAGTAATAAAATGCACATGTAGCATGTGTGCACATGGACATGCAATCATTCAGAGAACTAAAGTAACCTGGAGGGATGTGTAATGTGTTTTACTTGCTCAGGTTTCAGATGGACATGTCTGTTGCTCAAAGGTATGAAAGTCTGTAGGAGCTGATGAGCCTTTGTAAATAATTGCTGATAATTGCTGTCTCGCCTGATGTAGCCCTACTGGCTCTGAGCGCAGAGAGAAAATTTGTTTCAAGATGGTTTGGGGAGCCTTAAGAATTGTCTTTAACCCTTCACGATGCAACAGGGCTTGAAAGTCCAACTGAGGAGGCTTCTGAAGGAATTGAAAAACTTGTAACTAAAATATTTTAGGAACTTTTAAAAATAGGGAAGTTGGGAATCTCCCCTCTTGTTTGGTCCAAAGACCCTGTTTCTAGCCCCAAAGTACCAGTCCCCAGTATGGACTGGTATTGCATGCTCTGAGACCCTGCCAGTATGACATACCTGTTTTTAAGGAGAATGCAGGAGTTATTTTTGTCAGGATTATTTTCCTTTTGTATGCAAAACTCTTCTGGGAATTTGTATAGAGGAGGATGGGGGTGGTTTAGTGGGAGAAGGCATGTGACAAATTTCCTGAATGCCCTTACATATGCTGTATGGGATATACGGTATATACCGTTCAAAGGTATGTTTTGCATGTGCATAGTGTGAAACAGTGTGCTAGAGTGAGGTGCGGAAGACCCAGGTATACAGGGCCGTTGTGAAGCTGAGAAATTAGCCACACTGCCAGAGACAAGCTCTGCTCACGGTAATAACTTAGAACTTAGCAAAACGTGCACGAATTTTCACAAGGCCAGTGGAAAACAGCCCTCTTACTGAAGGCAAATTCCCTTATCAAATTTAAAAATGCTTGCTGCAAGTAATGGAGGGTGCACATTTTCAAAACAAACTTGCAAGTAGTTTCTCGAAGGGATGGTGAGCCAGTCTGGAAAGGAGAGCTGCCGCAGTCCCAGCATAGGCTGTGTTCTACTAGCGCAGTTAAGTCAGCCCATGCAAAGCTGGGGCAGAGTCACTGTGTAAGCAGGCATGTAAAAATTTGTCCTCTGATGCAACTGGAGCACATGATAAAATCAAATCTGTGAGAACAGAATTGATCCTAAAAGAGAGTTGTACTTTTCCAGTGATTTCTATTTAGTTTTGCGAGGAGTTTTTCCGCTCCTGGCCTGTTTGGTAGAAGTATGTCTTCTGTTGCCACTGTGTGGCAACATGACGTTGCAGTGGGTGGTGAAGCAGTGTTTTTTTTCCCTTCTTTCTCCAGAGCTGTGTAGCTTGTGGAGCTGTGGCCGATTTCATGAGCGCCTGCTGTGTACTGCTGTGTTTTCAGAGGGGAACATCAGTGCAAAAGCCAGGGAGAGCCTGGGAGCTGTGCAAGTTTTGTTTCTTCAGCGTTGAGAAAGTGGCGAGCGTTGTTTGAACTGGAGAGATGCAGTGTGTTTAGCTGTGTGGCTTTTAGGTACAGATACTGAGCCTGCTGATCTAATCTGCAGTTAGAGGAAGTTGTCTTTATCTGAGCAGAAGAGATGTGCCTCAGAGATAAGCCCTATTCTAGCTCGAGAGTTAAAATTATCTAGCAGGATCTGAGCCGTGGCTGCAGCACAACTCAGAAATACAGGGCTCTGGCTGGAAGGGGGGCATATTTTGAGCTGGGGAGGGCCTCTGTAACTGCAGCTCGCTAAACCTCAGGTTATTTTAAGGGAATGACTCTGCATGGATGGATGGACCATGCAGAGGTTGGATGGACCTCCCAACACCAGCCATCCCTCTATTCCGTATTACTTCTTGCTTGCTCTTTGTTATAGACTTGCTTTTTCCCTTGAGCAAGTTCTTGTTCAACCCGAGTGCTCTGCAGGACTGCACCCTGAGTGAAAAGCTTAACCGCTGGACTGAGGTGCAGTATAGGGACCACCTGCCTCTACAGAGGCGCCATTTCGGAACAAGCTGCTGTTTTGTTTTTATGCAGCCTCTCCTCACATTTCTGTAATTTCAACTCCCGCTATGGTGCCTCCCTGGGAGGAGACGGTTTCTGGCTGCAGAGGACCTGCAGTGATGCTCTCCCCTCAGGTGCGAGCTCCCCAGGCTCTGTCCCACAGCAAAATATGCAAACACAGTGTCACTGTGGCTGCATCCCCACATTAGAGATTTGCAGGGAAGGATTTACAGCGTGGCCGTGCCATCACAGGTTTCCCCAGTGTAGAACAAGCCCTTTATGGTAAAGAGCAGGGGATGGAGGGAGCTCCTTTTCGGAGCTGTAGTCCTAAAACCGGGAGCAAACACCACTCATTGCAGCAGGACAGAGATTTGTCCCCGAACCTTTCTCACTGAGCTCACTATGTGAGGTTTCTTGAAGCCTCAAAAGATGGTCTCTCCGGAAAAAACTTTGCCTCACATGCAGTAGGTAGGTATGCCATAGCAGCCAGTGCAGGCTCACCCTCAGCGTGTCATTTATGGTGAAGAAGTGTGACCACAACAAGCTGTTAACTTGTGATGGTGGAGCAGCCAGCACCCCAGGATTTTGGCCTCCAGAGACAGCTTGTTGGAAACTCTGTCCTGCCTCATCTAGCTGTCCCCCTGAACAAGCGAGCCAGCAGAGCAGCAGCCCAAAAGCAGGTTAGACCTGCAGCCTACAATGTCAGACACTTTCTGCTGCTCCCTCCCTCCCCGGTAAGTGAATTCTGTGTTGTAAAGGTGTATGTGCAGGGAATGTAATTCCTAGTAAAGTAACCCATTTGGTGTGTGCTCCTCTTTCTTTGGTTTTTACACATTTTTAAGTTAGGAATAGTGCCTAGTTCTTGTATCCATTGCGGTTTAGGGACATGTTTCCCAGAAGCATTTAGGTGTCTAAGTTATAGGCATAAGAAGAGATCCCAAGAAGGTATCTAATCTATTGTTCCACCATCAGCCATAGTAACACCACAGGCACCAAACGGGATTTTTGGAAGTGAGTAACTCCTACTCCTTTGATGTAAATAAGATTTCAACTCTAACATGCCAAAATCCATACCTACAAATGGGGTTAAGAAGCCCATTGAAGGTTTGCAGAGAATTAGTAAATGCAGAGCAAACACAGAATTACTCTCCATTTCCAACCAAAACAGGGCTGATCCAAAAAGAATAGTTAAGGTCCATGTTTTGCTCTTTGGTTTTCACCTTCCATTTCCCCTGTTTCTCCTCCCCCAAAGATAGTCCAAAATTATCTCATTTGAGAAGTGTAATAAATGTAGCAAAAGTGAAGAAATGTGGCAGAATGAATTGACTTCCACTCTTCCAAGCCACATATCAGAGTTTAAAGAGAAAAAAAAGAGAAGAGACTGAAGAGTAAGGAGAACTTTCACATAAGCCAGTTTTTTTTACCCTGGAAATGTTACTTCTGAGGAAGTGGCTCCTACCAGAGTTTTCAGTAACTTCTAGATTACTTTATGGAACGATATAAGAACTTGCCTGCTCCCTGACTCCTCCTTTAAAAAAAACATAAAATTGAGAGCTTTAAAAGGAATTGCTAATTCCTTCTTATAACAGAGAGTATCTGCACATGATTTTGCCCTCCCTGCTGATTAAGTAACGTAACAGAAATGTTTAATGCAATGGAAAGGTGGGTTTTAACTAAAGTTGGTGACACTTTCAGCTTGTGTTGCAATTAATAGAAGAGGAAATATTCATTCTCCATATTTCATCATTTGAAAGCATCCTGTATTTGTAAGAAGCTGTGATCCGCCAACATCCCCGCTATGGATTTGAACTTCCCAAATCTTTGGTGGTTTTTGTGTTTTGATTTTTGTGTAAGCTAAGAGCTTTGCATTCTGATTTTTAATGGCAGCTTAGGGTTTTTTTGGAGGGAGATCAGTCCCTTCTCATTCACAGTACTGTGCACCTCAGCATTATATGGACTGAGTTATTGAGCCTGTTTTTTCCTGCTGTGAATATGTGTTGCAATGCTCGGAAGTGGTGGCAGTGGTTGGTGTTGAAGCAGGACGGTTTCATTAGCACTGAAATGGCGACTGCCAGCTAGGGAACACTGCCCTTTCTGCACCCCTCACGCTGCATCTGGGTTTTGGAGATATCTTTCCTGGTCTTTCCATATAAGAATTTATTTTCAGGGGAGAACAACACATGCATATATAGAATTCAGTATGAAAAATTTATTTGCTTTATTGTGGGGTGGACTGAGACCCACTGCTCAGTTTTTGTGCCCAGATTTGCAAAGGGAAAGAAACACCTATGTGGCTGAGAGAAGTGTCGAATTGTCCATGATCCATCCCTATCCTGACCCCCAGCTGGTTGTATTCACAATTCAGGCTGTGAATGTCTCTGTCTCTCCTGAGCAGATCACCCCTCCTGGTTTCCGCAGTCTGAAGCCATGAGCAAAGAGGTGAGAACATCCCTTCCGCACTGACATGGCGCCTTCCTTTCTGAGTCGGGGTTTGTCCTTTTTCCTCCCGGAATCCAAATCATTTTGTAATTGGCACCTCCCGTCGCTGGACGTTGGAGGAGAGGTGGGGAAGCCCTGATGGCCAGCGTGGTCACTGGGACTTTGTCTGCTGCAGGTGTGGACGTACAACAATTTATCTAGAAGTCAAATGGGAACTAGGCTTTTCTGGGGAGGGGTTGAGCTTCCTGCCCATTTGTCCACATAATGGCAAGTAGAAATAAAAATGAGAAGTGATAATTGTGCTAGCAAAACACTTCAGTGGCTTTGGAGCCCAGCACATGTAAAAGACGGGGAAGGAATAATGGTAATGAGGCATTACCTCTGGCGTAGCTACACATTTGTTTAATCTTACCACCACATTACTAGTAGATCCTAGTAAAATTGGTATCCTATCACGGGCTTATTGTGGTGTTAAGTGGAATTTTTTTTCTCGTTGCAAAACAGACTAGAGAAGTCTGATATTGTTTATTCTGTAATTATACATTAATGAGTCTGTACATTCGCTATACAGTGTAACCATTGCTAAGAAGCTCTTTCCTGTGTGCCATGAAAGAGACTGATTCGTACAATGCATGATTTAGCCCTTGGTGTTGCATTGTCATGCAAAAATATTTTTCATTTCTAAAACTTTTTGTGATTAATTTCTTCTCTTTAATACTCCCTTTGAAGTTGGAAATGGCAATGTATTTTCAAGCCAACAGGAGCCATTTATTCCAATTTCTCTTTTACATGTGTAAATGCACACACATACACACACGTACATACAAAGATATGCCTGTCAGCACACATAAAATTATATGCCTGCAAAGTCAAATTCCTCTGTGTGTATGTCTGTGTAAAACACTAAAAAACAACACATGCATGCAAAAGAGCATTTGTCTTGAAAGCTGAGCTTTTCATTCTTTTTAAGAGAGAAAGAAAAGACCTATCAAATATATACTCCGCAAAATAAATGCATGTCATAATTTTTTTTTTTCAAACCTAAAAGAGGAAAAGGTTAGTTCTTGCTAATTTATCTGTATCCCTATAAGAAACCTAAGTGTAAATTCCATTTGGGAAGTGGGCAGCAGCTGAGGAAGACCCACTTGTACCCGTTGTGGCTTTTACAGTCTGTGTAGAGCTGCCGGGCCGAGGCGGCTGTGAAGGCAGATGGGGTCGTGGTACTAAAAGGACCACCAAGGAGTTCATGAAGAAGGGGGGAGCTGGGGAAAGGAGAGAGAGACACGCACCCCCTCTCAATCCTTCCCGCTGATGTTCCTCACCCGAGGCGATGCCCCAGAGAGGCTCTCCTGCCCGCCGCTGCTGGCTCAGCAGTGAAGGGGTACATGGGCTCTTGGGATCCTCACCCACGGTTCATAAGTGCTGTTCCTTCCCGCGTTCAGATGTTTTATTCGCTTAATGTCTTACAGTGTTATTCAGGTAAGGTCTGTAATGGAGAGTGAGGGATACGTTGATGAAATGTTTTTTCCAGGAGATTCTTTTACAGTCCTATATCAAATTTAGGATTGCACGGTGAAGCTTTGGGGGATGTCTGGTCCTCACAGCAGAGGGATAGATAGCCGACATATTGAAATAATCTAATGGAAAATGGAGATATAGTATCTTGTATCTCTCATTTGAGATACAGCTTTCCACTAAAAGCTGATGCATGCCTAACTCGATAACTTTCTTAGAGATGTTTCAGGAGCTAACTGAGCTAACGAATACAAAAGCACGATTAAAAGAACCACTGTAACAGATGTAGTGATGGACCCTTCTGCTCTCCTGTCCTGGAAAGCGAGAGTGATATTCAGGGAATCTCCTTATGCATGTCTGGGGGAGCTACATCTGAGTGCAAAACATAACCCCTCACAAAGGCCAGGCTAGCTGAGCAAAATGCAATCCCTGGCCTTCCTGTGTGAGGACTGGTGTTTGCTGTGCAGTGGTGGGGTTTTTTCACCCCTCTTTTTTACCCTCAGTGAGACAGAGCACAAATAGTTATATTAGTTGCATGCTTCCTGAGAACACAGTGATCCACACATTCTGGGCTGCAGGTTGTGTTTTTCATGTTCAGGCATAGGATGGGAGTTCATAAGATAGCAATGGGGAGCTCTAGCAAATAGCACATTTGCATCAGCAGAAACAAATTTCACAAGGCTTGCTGGGAAGGTTTGCCGCAGCATGCCATGGTCCTGCACTACTAACAGCTGCTGCACATGTATTCATTCGATAAAAAAGATGACAACAGAAAGTGAAACTTTTAACGTTCTCTTCTATGAACACTTGAGAAGCACATTACCCCAAAGGCGTGAGCCTGTGGCTTACATCGGCTTCGCTGGGACTCCATGGTGCCTTTGAGGTAAAGGAATTTGAAGCTGTGCATGAGCCGTGCTTCATTTGTCCTGGTGGCAAGGAGAGCTCTCGGCACTGCTCTGATGCAAGTGACAATCCTGATGTCTAACAGTTTCCAAGAGTCCAAAGGCGTGCCAGTAGGATACTGGGATCACTGGGATTTGAGTCCCTTTTTTTTTTCTGTGCTCAGAAATATTCAGCCAGCATGATTCTGTCTTTTTGTGTTGGACAAGGCAGAAGCTACTTTCATCATCATCCTTGAGATGCCCTCCTCCAAATGAACAAAGCATCATTCGTCAGTCCTGTATTTTTGTCTCTGGTTGCTGACCAGTTTACCAGGCAAAGGTTAATTTTCTGAAGACCAAGTCTGCACACTTGCTGCAGCATCTGACAAACTTGCGCTTCAAACATAAACTGGGCAGATGCTTTAAAAAATGACAAAAGGATTCCTCCAAGTAAAAGGCACTTACAATGTCTAGGACATGCGACTAGGAGCAGAGAGGAAGTTTGACAGAAACTTTGCCTGCTAGACACTTTCAAATATTCCATAAATGCTGAGAGGGCAGGAAATGCCAATGCTGATGGTCTGAACAGATCATCAACCCTTATGGGAGGCCAAGTTTTGATCACTCTGTGAATGCCTGGTGCCAGTGTTCACAGCACAGATCTTGTTCTAGTTGTGTGTAATTACCTGTCCTGTGTTCATATTAGCTCTTACTGGGAAGGGGATTAAATTAAGCTTTGGGTGTTTCTACTGCCATTTCTCTCCAATTGTTTTGTTGTTTTTATCTATGAATTTGTGTTGTGGCACAGGGTTCCTGGAAAAGGAACAGAGCCCTGTTGCTCTAGACACTGCACAAACACCAACAGCACGCCCCAAAGAGCTTACAATCTAATTAAGGCTATATATACACAATTGATTAATTAAGCCTTGTAATTCCTAGCCAATGTAAGTGTGAGGTAGGGCACAATAAGATGTAATCAACTGTGCTGTGGAATCTAAACCATAAATAGTATTCTGGAGACCAGAGAGCAAAGTTGTTTTTCTAATAGCTGCAGCAAAATAGTCTTGTGTGTTCTTCCAGGGTGCAGTGGGATTGGTTTGGTTCAAAGTACTCAGCTTTGTTTTAAACAACGTGTCTCTTTAGCTTGAAAAGTGAGATTGAAAAATATAAAACAGGTCAACATAAATAAATGAAAGTTTTGGTGATGGTACGTGAGGGAATAAAATAAATATTGGCAGCGAATTATTAGATCATTTTGGGAGTCAGGAAATAATTAATTCCTGACTTCTAATTAGTTTAGATCTTAGCACAGAGGAGCAATTCACTGTATCGCTTGGACTTTTGGAAAAAGGGGAGGGCTATTTCCAGCTCCATGCTGATTTGTACAGGCAGGAGTCCCAGGTCCTGCTAGTGCAATGAGTGGAATTACAGCCTGGTGTCGGCGTGACAGAGCAGTGAGTGAGGCTGATCCTGGGCAGCTGAGGATAAAGTTGGGATATAAGCCCAAATTTCAGGGGGTCAAATCCATACTCTTGTCCAGGCTTTTCTTTTTGCTGAGATGTTTCTGAAGATATTTCGCATTACAAAAAAAACTACTCTAGCAATTTGTTTTTGGAGTGAGATTTCACACCTCATAACTGAACATGTATGAGAAGCGCTATGAAGCTGAACTGGAGATGACAGAGTTTTCAGTATTTAGTCATTTCCTGCAAAAAAGGTACAGGCTGAGCCCCTCTCTTGTTTCCTTTCTCAGACCACTGATAACTTCTGCCATGCTGGCTGCAGTGTGGTGGGAAATTAAAAACTGGTTTGGATATTTGAAACAGCTTATGCTTTTTTTTCTTGAGGTAGTTGCCTTTGGGATTTTTACATCTCTCTTGGAATAGAGTGGTAGCATGGGAAAAGGCCAGCTGAGGAAAAATATCACTCCTTTCCTGCTTCTGCATCATTAGTCTGAGGAAGAAAAAGCCTACTTTTTGACCTTGAGCAATCCCAGATAAGGGAGAGCTGGCTAAGGGCTCCAAGCACTTGATATCCAGTATTTTATGGGTGTAACTGAGGTTTATTAGGCTGGACAATAATTCTATCTTTGTATAATTCTGTAGGACACATCACAGATTATGGGTAGCATTTTCACAAATACCTAAGTGATGCAGCCTCTCAAGCTACAACTGCATGGTCCCTAGTCACCTTCTGTGGGACACATGCCAGGAGGGTGACCAGTGCATGACCAGATTTCAGCCGTATGTGTTAGGACACTTAAGAGGCACGTACCCAGATGTGGGAATCACTCTAGACAGCAACATAGCTTTTGAGTTTCCCCATTAAAAAAAAAAAAAATCTTATCCCCATTAAAAAAGAATTGAAAAATGTGCAGATAGGGAAGTAAGGGCACATGATGGATTGAGCGCCTTTCCCATGGCCACACAGAAAGTCCGTGGCCAAGCTAGGAATTAAACCTAGATTTCCCCAATCTGCATCCAGTGCCCTGTCCCTCTTTGAGGCCATAAAATTTTGTTTGTTATCGAATTCTCTATAGGTTGAAGCAGAAGGCTACTGTTTGTAAGGAAGAGAATTGTTAAAAGATAAGTACTATTTATAATTGGTGAGAAACTGAGAATAGTTCTGGACCAAGTATTGCCCATTTCTACTGCTATTTAATGTTCTCTTTTTTCCAAGTTTACATCAGCATAAAAACCCCCTTGTGGTATTGCTCCTTAACCAAGCGAACTACTCATGCCTTTCCTTATGGCTAGGATTGCAGTAGAGGCCAATGCTTAGCTGTTTCCAGCTGTCCTGGTTTAACAGTAAGTAACATTATGACTGGCTTGACAGGAAAATGATCATATTTCTGCCTCTTTTGCTTGACATTTCTCATCCAAAATCAAATAGAAAAGTTGCGTCCATTTGCTGTGGAGAACATCCATAGCTAAGTTCTCTCTTACAATACTCATTTGACTTGACATAGCATTGTTTCTTGAACAGCTGCATGACTGGTTTTTGTCTTTGGAAATGCTGAACTAAATCAAGAGGGGCTCCACTGAAGTTAAAACCAGACCAGAACTAGTAAAGCCAGAAGGCGGCAAGTCATGCCCCTCAAACCCAAAATATACACCAGCCCTTCACAGTAATAGGTAGGACATGACAAGCTAGGCCAAGCTTTCACAATGGTCATAGTCCCTCTCACATATGTGTACATGGGTATTACACAGCTTGGTCACCCTGCCATCCCTAGAAAAATAATGCATTGTATAAACTATGCCACTGTGAACTGGAGGTATTGGTGCTATATCTGCAGGGAAGTGGAAGAGCAGTCAGAGCTGCAGGGTGGGACATGCAGTGCAGGCCTCCAACAGTCATAACATCTAAGGGACTGTTGCCGTTTGCAAGAGGAAACTGCTAACTCCTTCCTACGCAGGTAAAGTCATCTCTCCTCTGTCCCGCACGTTCCAAAATACATTAACTTTAGCTGAAGAACTAAACACTGATCGAGTGGCCCAGAAGATATTTCCTAATTCACAGATAAATGGTAGCGAAAATAGCTGAGCCTGTTGATATTCTCTGTGCAAGAGTGTTTCAAAGAAAGTGAAGCCTCACTAATACTCATTTCTTATCACCTCCTGACAGCCTCCTTTGTGGGGGAATAGCCACAAATGGGTTTGAACGAGCTCTTCCAACAGGGTAGCTTTCATGCAGTGATGAACAAATAATTATGCTGCAGTACACCTTTGTGTAACACTCGTGTCTTCATTTACATGCAGGATTTCACCACTATCTCCCTGAGAAACTACAAAATTCAGTTAGCCACCGGATAAGATAAAGACTGGAGCTTGACTCAAACGGGATGCATAACTATTAGTGTTGTGGTATTTATAGAGGGTCATTTCTCAAGTTTTTACTTTCCACTCAGCCCTTTGTCAGACAAATTCTTGCTGAAAAGTCCCTAAGAAACGGGAGAGTATAAAAAGCTGGGTCCCACTCTGTTCTTAAAGAGGCTCATGTTCTGCTTTGTATCTCTTTTGCCTGCAAATGGAGAAGAGAAAATTCTTCATGTGAATTTCAAACGCTTTCTGCTCCTGCCAAGTTTCATTCTGAATGAGCGGGACAGAACGGTACATGATGTCAGTGGAATGACTTCCTAAGCTGTCTGCTCCATCCACTGGCAGCCGGGCAGGATTGCCCAGTTAGGCAATCCCTACTCTGCTTTAGCCAATTTCCTTCTGTACTCTTCCATCACTCTGTCTTCCGTGGCTGCCTTCAGCAAATAAGACCATTGCCTAATCGAGCCTTCTCACCCTGAGGCTAGGCATTTTGAGGCCTTTTCTTCATGTTTGATTTCCCTCTTTTCTTTCTGAGAGTGATTTGAGGAGTCTCTCCTCTTGGTTGATATGAAGATAAGGAGGGGCGTGGTGGTTAGTTCAGGTTTGGTGAAGTCCAGCCGCACACAGAGCAGCACAGTTCGGTAACTGTCTTAAAGTAGGTGGGAAGGGGAATACAGGTCAAGTGGGTGAAAGTCGGAGAGGAATAGTAATCTGGAAGATTGCTGCAGAGGCAGAAAAGGCTAAACCTATATATTTTTTGTTTGTTTTAATTTTTTTTTCTGCTAAGCCACCAAGTATAATTCCTGGTCTGTGCTTCCCTTTCTGTCACTTCTCCATAATTCTTAGCATTTCAGTTGGGCTGCTGTCTCTCGGCTGCTTCCTCTTTTCCTGCTTTCCTATATTTCATTACTTGCCCTTCTTCCTCTTCGACTGCTTTTACAACAGAGTGAGGAGGATGTGGAAACCCAGTTACAATATGACACACAAACTGCAGTGTCACAACTGCATCTGTTCGGTTTCACCTCCGGGAGTGCGCAGAAGCAGGTCAGGGTGGAGAGGCAGGAGTGGGGGGCTGAGGGAAAGAAGGGAGAGATTTATAAATAGGGAAGAGAAAGGACAGAAAGTCACAAGGTTTCCAGCTCAGGAACTTGGGATAATGGCTTTCCACATAACTTAAGATAATCCCAAACTGAATCATCACTGTGTCCTTGAATGCAAAGGAGAGGTGGCAGTCTGTGCCAGTCTAAGGGTCTCCCACAATACTGCTGCCGCAGAGAAGATATAGCCCTGACACGTTTCTGAACTTGCCTGTAGAGACATGAAAGCTGAGCAGACCTCTAGGCCTGTATTGTGCACAGCTCATGGCATTGCCCTTTCAACACACAAAAAAAGAAAAAAACAATAAACACTCAAAGGAAAATTTATTCTTAGTGCCCATGTCTGTGTGTGAAGTAAACCTTTGGAAGACACCGTGGATGAAAATGAGGAGGTGCTGTAGCTTTCTTGAGATATCAGGCAGCTGGGAGAACTTGCTCCCACGGACTTTGCTCCAACGACTTCCTAGGGCACCCATTAATTAGAGGTCCTCTCCTCTCCTCTCCTCTCCTCTCCTCTCCTCTCCTCTCCTCTCCTCTCCTCTCCTCTCCTCTCCTCTCCTCTCCTCTCCTCTCCTCTCCTCTCCTCTCCTCTCCTCTCCTCTCCTCTCCTCTCCTCCCCTCCCCTCCCCTCCCCTCCCCATCCTCTCCCCTCCTCTCCTCTTTTTTCTTTTTTTTTTTGTCTGGGGTCTCCTAGAAGCCTTTCAACCTGGTTGATTCGAATTTACATCATAGCAACTGGCATAGGACTTGCTCCAAACTTCTAGGCCATGACAGCTGCTAAGGAGATAAACAACTGTGGGTTGGGAGGAAATGGGTAATATGTCCAGACTGCTCTGTGTGTTTGTGGAAGGAGTTAGAGGAACAGTAGATAGAGGTTTCCTGTTAAGCCGGACAAGGGGGAAGCTGTGATGTTTCTCAGCCATGGCTGCGATTGGACTCAAGTTCAACAGCATTCTCAGTGTGGGTTTGCTGTTTCTCCACCCCCCATGGGAAGCTCAGGTTGTCTTAAAAGTCTGAATACCACTAAAAGTCAAGGAGACTTAAGCTCCCAAATCATTTAGATACTTCAAAATTGCTCTCCACTGCCGCACAGTTGCTTGCAGTCTGTGGGGTGCTGCAGTGGAACAAGGGTTTGATAGTCTCCCTCTGCTGCAGATTGGGAAGCAATGCCTGAACCGGCTCTGAGCTTTGAAATCAGAATATGCCAATACATGTCCTTTTTGTTAAATGCTTCTCCACTGATCAGCTTACAGGTTATGGCAAACAGAGTTTGTGAGGAGCTAACAAATGCCTGCCTGCATGTGCATGCTGAACAGAGGGTGGTCCTGATTTTCAGAGGTGACTGGACACCCAGAATTCAGTTATGGAGCTTGAGACAGTGGTGTGATTTCTCCGTGATCAGTGTTTTCCAGGCTGATCTGTTTTCTGATAATCTAGTTTCATTAGTGTCTGAAGTTGGAGAGACCCAAAACATTAGTTGCTTTTGTAAAAATCTTTTGTTGATGGACAAATGTTGAAATAATTCATAGGCGTATTGAAATGAGCGGAACGGTTTAGAGAAATTCAAGCAGTATTTGAATGCTGGTTAAACCATATTAGATTATTCTCTTCTATACCTCAGCCAGAAATGAAGGCCCTGATGGAAGAATTTCTATGGTCTGTGTTATGTAGGTTTCTCCCGTTCATAATAGTCAGGTTTGGGCTACTTATGACAATTTAGTCTAGAGTGGTGCTATTGGAGACCATTTAATTCAACAACTATTATTCTGAAAGCCTTTTCCCTTGAAGCTCTGCCAGCAACATGTTGGCTTGGATGCTTTGCTGATCTATCCATGTTAAGAAAACGGTTGTGTTTTGATGTGAGATAGTGATACTCAGCATGGTGATTGTGACTGTTTGAAGATTGTGATCTTGACTGTGTTTCCAGTGAGTTTCAAATGTCGGATTACTCATTCATGAGAGCGGTAAAATAATTTTAAAACATCCTTTTACATTCACTAGCCTTAAGCATTGCTGAAGGTTTGTTCCGAGTTTGAGGAAGCTGTGCCTGAGTGGATTGCCATATTGGCCTTTCTCCTCTGGAGGCATGATGACACCTGCACCAGGAACCCAACTAAACCTCAGCTTGGAGTTCCCTTCTGCAGCACGGTTCTTTTCTGATTTTGGAGATATCCTTCAGGACAGGAATAGGGACTCCTAAATTCCGTAGTTTCAAATCACAGCTGAGGTGTGCTTGCAGAGCAGAGCTAGGAAGTTCAGCTAGGATGCTGTTCCCGATGTAATATCTTTTACATATAGAAAATTCTTTAGCCTGAACTTCTGTCATATTTTTCCCCACATCTTTCTGAGAAACTGTGATTTTTTTTAATAATCTCCCCTTGTTTTTGAGTCAGCTGTTGCAGAAAGCTAGTAAAATCTATTTTTTTCTCTTAGCATTGTGTTCAAAGACCCAAGGAAACAGTATACAACTTTGCAATTGTTGGATGCCTCACAGAAGAGGCATCCAATGTCAGGGATGACTTCTCATAGTGCTAATATGGTTAAGGTCAGATTCAGTTCAGGGAAGGGAAGGAGGGCTTGTTTTTCTGAGGTAAAAGCAAGGAAACAGCAGGCATGAAAAATGGCCAAGGAAGTGAAGAAAGACAAGGAGTCTTTTAAAAATGTGGACTGAACTGAGTTTGCAGACTTTCAGAATGATCCAGACGTCTGAGTGTTTGAGAGTCTCCCAGGATCATTTGGGGTTTCTTGCCATCTCAGCACAGAGGACTGATTGCCTGAGGGGTACTCCAGGTCTCTGTAGCAAAGCATTGGCTGCAATATACAGTAGGAAAGAATTAATTTTGTCCTGACATTTTTCTCCTCAGGAGCTACCTGGTATGTCCACATTCAGAGAATTTCTTTAGGATTTGTGTAGAACAATTTATGCCCCTTCCCCAGAAGATATAGATTAGGATTTCCTTTCACTGGACTGTTGAGCACACTGTAATCAAGTAAACAGCAGTTTACATTGCAAAACCTTCTGGCAGTATTTCTACAACCCAAAAAGAAAAAACTTCAGTAGCCTCAGATGGATACTTCTAGAAAAGTAACTGAGCACTCAGGATTAACAGATCTAAAGCAGGCTACCTCAGGATTACCTTCTTTGCACAGTCCTGAGAGAGATAATCTACTTTATCACTCATAAAGCAATGACTACATTTGATCTGCTTTAGTCTAAAATAAAATTTCAGTATCCCTGGTTCCCCCCCCCCCCCCCCCGTCTGGTGAGGGGGACACAGAGGACTCTGCTCTGCAATATGTTTTCTGAGTAGGCAAGATGATAAAATTGTCATAAAGTATTCCCTCTCAAGTGCTGAAATGGCTAGGTTCCTCTCCATTTCATCCTCTGACCTCTTCTCAAAAGAGGAGACTGACAGTGCACAGTCTTGGCACAGCACCCACAGGCACCTCCCCAAACCTAAACACAGCTGCTTGGTCTAATTTTAGCTCTACTGACCCTTTGACAGCTGGAGAACTATGGACACTTGCGTAAAATAGTGCTCAAGACATCATGGTAGCTGAACAGTCCCTGGTAAAAGTCCCCGCTTCCATCTCACTGGCAGTGACGGCACAGCACAGTAAATGTTCCATGGGTGGACTTGCGAGGGCCTGATCCTGAGCCAGGGTAGCTCTGTGCCACTCCAGGGACAAAACTAAAGATGTGTAAGCGGCTTGCTGAGCTGGAGCATGAAAAGAGGAAGGTTTGCAAGGGCTAACTTTGCATTCAGGACAAGGCAAATTTAGGTGCTCTGAAGCAGTATACAAAACAGTTCATCTCCCTGCCTGTCCCTGTGCCGCCCCACGCACCGCGCTAGCTGTATGGTGAGCCTAGGAGCTGTGTCGTCCCCTTCCTACCGCAGAACCAAGGACACTTCATTGCTCCCAAGCAGTAGGTTTCTCCTGCTGTCTTCAGCTGGTACAGGTCTGACCAATACCCTCTGTACATGTTCAGATTTCACAAGGTTTTCTCTTGGTCAGGCAGGCTTAAAATTCCCCCTCTAGCTACCTTTCACACCATTTGTACATAACTGATCACCTTAAGTGTGTAGCTGTGCTTTACTCCTATTTCTGCATTTATTAAGCCCTTTGCTTTGGCTAGGGATCCCCACAGTAACCCCCAGGTTTGCAGCAGGGTAAGGACAACTTCCAGCCATGACAGCATGGCTTCATGCAAGAACCTGCCTTTCTCCCATCTGTAAGGAGCTTCTTTGGTCTCCCTGTTAAATCTCAACATAGTCGCTCCTGTTCTCCAATCTTTGCAGGTGCGCACTCTTTTCATATTCTCCCAGGCTGCCACGTGCGACTGCCATTAGCTAGAATTTTGTTGCAGCTGAGGACAGGTTAACACGCATGAATTTCACCAAAGCATGCTTTGTGAAAGGATTACAGAAGGAGGTTGCCTTATAAATGTTAGATTATCATCTGTCTGAGGCTCTGCTTCTCTTTGGTAACTGTTGCTGTGTGGGGAAGAGCATAAGTCGCAACGCTTGTGCCTATAGCGTTTCTGGAGAACGCAGCTTCACAGGTGCCAGACTCGGCACATAAGCACGTGTATCCACACAGATATACATACCTGTGTGAGCCAGGAATCTTTTCATATATGCTAGTGTTTTTATCTCAGTGTTGTGTATTGTTACTTGAGGTTACTTTGCTTTTTAAAAATTTCTTGCTAAATGCCCTTTTGCTACTTCCTCATCCTTTAATGCCCACATTAAAAAAATCTGATGGAAGCAGAAGAGACAAAGACATCAAGAATGAGAACCTCTGTTCCTGCCATTGTTTGTCAGCAAACCTTTCCCTCCAGTTTGAAAATCTTCCCAGCTTACTTCTCAAAACAGAAAAGTGTCAATAAAGTCTGTTACCAGCAAGCCTGCAGCAGTTCCCTTAGCTTCTCCATCATGCAGCCAGTAAAAGACACAGAACACTTCGCAGAGAGGAAGCATGGGTTACACATACATGTGGAACTTGAGAAATAGGTTTAGCATGGCTTTTCTTGATAATGCTCTTTCTCTTGCCTTTAAAACTTAGTTTTACTGGTAATTCAGATGATGAACATCAAACAGCCTGGTAGTTACCAGTCCTTTGAAAAAACAACTTGAATCCAGTACAAAATGTACCAGTGAGTAGCACAACAAAGACAATAAATATGAACTGGATCAACCTCTTGGCTTGGTTACAGATCGTTTCCTGCTGAAACACAAATTCAGAAAGATACATAGAAAGCACCTAGCTTCAAGTGTGTGAGTAGATTTCAGGGGCGTTCCTTGAATCTGTCTTTAACCCGTCCGTCTTTACTGGTGCATTAGAGGATTCCCATAGGTAACTAATGGGAGGTTAATGGGAGTCTGCACCATGGAGCAAGAGCCACTTTTTGTACCTAGAGAAGACATACTTTGTTGGTTGTTTTGTTCACTTGTTTGCATTCCCTACCGTTTGATCTCATTGCAGCCCCCGGAAAACCATGCTGATGTGTTTTGCAATGCAGTGAGCACAGCTCCCTGCTCCTTGCAGCTGAAGCCGAGCCATGCACGCCGGCAGGCGCTGGCACGGGCTCTGGCACGCCAGGCACCTCCCTGCGGGCAGCAGCGGGGCACCCAGCAGTGGGAGGAAATGGCAGTCGCGGGCGATGACATGGGTGGAGCTCCCCACACCGGTTGTCCCGTGGGAGATAGCTTATCTGGGGACGCCTGTGTTTCTGGAATAATATACATTTGATTGAAAGCCAAAATTAGAGTAGGGAAGAAATTGGCTGCCAAGGACTGATTGGCACTTGGAGTCAAAGGAGGGGCAGCACGGACCCCACAGGGAGGATCTCCTTATCCGTCGGCACCAGTCTGCTCTACCTGCAGGTGTGCCCCAGCAGTTTCTGCTACTGCTCTTCTTTCTGTTATTTTTGTTTCCCTTTAAAAAGCCAGCTGAGAGCCTCTCATTAAGAAGTCTTCATTTTTTTCTGTTGCCCCCTCTTCGCCATGTTGCAGCCTGTGGTAAAGACTTCAGCTCTCTCAAGCAAAACAATAAGGTGCCAACACTGAGTCGCCACGCTGCCTCGCCGGCCTCAGACGTTCACCTCCCACTGTGCTAGTGGTCTCTCTGTCCTGTGACACAGTGAATGCTGGGCCCTCTTTTTAACAGAAGCCCGACATAACAGCTTGTGCAACGTGGGCTGCATACAGCCCTTTTAGTTTATTGATGTGTTTCCTTTTGTCCATAGCAGTTAAGTTGCATTGTAGGCTCTAACTTTTTAGGCAATTCTGAGCTGCCTCTAACTTTCAGCATTTTACACACGCAGACACCACAAATGCTTGATTAACTGGGCAATGCAGTGCTATATGTAGAAAGGAGAGGGCAAAAGAGTAATTTTTAAGACCACATGGATGCATCCGATTTTCTATAGCTGAATAGTTAGTTTGAATCAGTCCCACCTATGCCGTGTTGTGTCTTCTGAATTTTACTGAAGAAGGGCTGAGGCCATTGCATAACTAAGTATGGTTGCTCTGCCCAGACCTTTTGTTGGCCTTTTTTACATCTACATGATTCTTCATGTCACTTCAGAAGCTCATAAGGGAAAGATACCATTAATGGAAACATAAGTTAAAGAATTGGTCTTTGTTGTTGTCAAGCCTAGCCAGTGAATACGGACTCCTTAAATATTCTGCAGACAAACTTGCTTGTGTACCTTACATTTCTGAGAATGGCAACCTCCACCTGCAGCGCTCTTATGGGGTGAGAACAGAGCTGATGCCACAGTAAATGACCACAATGTAAAAAGAAAAGGGGGAAGGTTTGGATTTCAGGTCATAGCCAAGTGCTAGAATTTGGTGCACTGTAACAAAACAGAATAACTGTTATGTCTTGTATCAGAAATAACAGGTGGTATTGCTGGCAATATTCTGTTTTCTGGGTTTTGCACCTATGTAAACAGGAAGAGATCCTGGCTGCTGTTGTTGACACATGTTGGCACACTGAGGTGATTTATTTTGGTCTGATAGGCTTTTTTCATCTTATTCTGCCTTTTTAGCAACATTTTCTATAATTTATTAGAAAGGATGGTGTTAAAGGTTTTCTCCTCCTCACCATAACAGTGCTAATCCACTGTTCAAATCAGCCAGGTATCGTTGCAGCTTCATCTGTCTGCTGCTTGAATAGTTATGGTGCCTTCATGAAAAACTCCTGTTGGACTTTAAAGCTACCATTTAAACATAACTAACATCAACAAAATACTTCTGACTTGTCTTGGAATAACAAATGAGCCATTCAGACGAAAAATTACATGCACCCAAATTACTTGAAGCAACTTGAAGAGAGGTCTTTTCTTTGCTGTTAGCTACAAAGTATGAGCAAGACATTGCATGGACCAAAAATCAGATTGTCGTGGTTATTTTCAAAGAAAGGCTAAAGGATAACTTCTTAAAGGCAGGTATATGCCACAAGATTCAGTTAAGTACCTGCTGGGATAAAAGTACTAAAGATGCTCAAATCCCATTAAAAAGCAAAGGGAGTTAGGGAACCCTATTGTTAAAATGCCCCAGAAGCTTCAGTGTGATTTATCATTCTCTGTTACTCTCTAAATTCCTTTGATAGCCAGGTCTTATGCTTTTTTCTTCTTTAAAAATCCCACCGGAGAAGAATATAACTCAGGAGGTGAATGCCCCCTTCCAAATGGGATTTTGACCCAGGTACTTAGACCTGTGCCAGTGCCAAAGTCTCACAAAACTGAAAGGATTTTACATCTGGGAGGGAGTCCCATAGCTATAAGAGAAGGTAAATTGGCAATGGATTGAAAACAAATTACTAATTCTTCACATGCCTTTTTTTCCAGCTGCTTATTTCTCTGTCCCTTAAAAGCCACCCTCCACATCCTGTTTCCCAGGAGGTCCGTTTGGTTTCTCCTTTCTCCCCACTACCGACTCTTTCATTCATTGCGAAGTGCCTCCCTTCCCTCTCCACATTGCTCAAGTCTTTCCAGGGAAGCGTGACTCTGTCACCTCGCCCTCCATCCTGCCTTCCCGACTGTCCCAGCCTGAATCTTGTGCAGAGCCAGCTACGCTGCTCTTCAGTAATAAATCATATCATCACACCTTTCCCCTTTGACATGTCAGTTCTTTTTTTTTTTCCAAAGACTTGCATAAACCACCTTTAACCATAGAATACAGAACAGTCTTTGTAACATAAATTTCAAATGCTCTTCAGAAAATTCTGAGTGAAGCTCCTAGTAAAAATCAGAGAGCACGAGAGACCCACCCAGTGCCCTGCTTTTGGGTAACTTTTCCACACTCCGGGTAGGTAAAAAGGGAGCGGGGGAGAACTGTCAGTTCAGTGACACTGGTGCACTCCACACTCCTTGCACAAAAAAAGGGGTTTGGATTAAACTCCCCTGAATTGCTGTGTACAAAGAGAGTAAAATACAGAGCCTTTTAAGGTCATCTCCAACCAAATTGAAGTAAATTAATTAATGAGTAATGTCTTAATGGTTTTAGAAGAGCCAATGAGAAATTATTGCCATGAATTATTGTAGAGCTAATTAATGTCTGCATGTATGTGTACACAGACATGGATGTACACAGAAATTATTTCTACAAAGACTAGATTGGGTAACTGTTTAAGAAAGCTGTACAAATGCTGATATGTTCTTGATCAGCGCATCTGAAAAGTCTGATTCCCAGGTATTTGTCGTATCATCAGTGCTCCAAGAGTGATTTTCACCACTATAGCAAGGGAGGGACAGGAACCTCTATTCACAAAAGAAATAGAAAACACTGTTGATTTTTATTTTCAGTCTAAGTCTCCAGGAAAAAAAAAAAATGTATAGCCTGCCTTCCCATTTCTCATTCAGATTTAATAAAAATCCTTAGTATTTCTACTGGAGCTATTTCTCTCTCCTGTTGTGTCTCCTACATCAGTGGGGCTTTTTTCACTAGTTTTCATTTGGAAAACAGGTTTGCAAAAAGTGCTAAGTTGGAACATGAAGAGATTTTGTTTGTTAATTAGACCTATAAAATCTCCGTGAGGAGCCAGGGCGAGGCGGGTGGCCTCACCGTCTATCAGCTCTCACTGGCAAAGTGAGCTCCGCACCTGAACTGAGCCCCTGCCGTGAGCTGCGCTGCCAAATGGATGCGCTTGTAAGGGCATCCTGGATTCTTGGCCTCGTCTGCGTGGGGACATTCATTGAGCAGCACAGCTCAATGCCCCTATGTCCAGGGGCATAGCTGCGGGGAGCTTTAGTGGAGATTGACTGGATCAATATCCCTATCATTTCTTATGTCAAGTAATGAACTCCATCATTAATTGTATCAGTGTGCCCCATGGCATGTTAATTTGCACGTGGCTACTCATAATATGCAGGGTATAGTGTGTTTGTGCAGCTACTTTTGTGTAGATACATTGTGAGGACAAGCCTTAGACATGCAAACAAAAAATATGCCAATATACACAATAATATATATATAAAATGGAACTCCCTCTTCTTCCATTGCATAAGACCAGCAGGCATGAGAAGAAAACAATGCAATTTCACTTTTTATAGCTGCAGTGACTAGAAAGAAGGACGTATAAAGAAGAGATCTCTGGCACACAAAGAGGGCATGTTGGCAAAAAACAAATCCTGAGAGGAAGCTTGCACCATAGGGGCCCGCAGTTTCCCTGGGGGCGGGAGAAGGCTGTGTTAGGTGCTCTGCTCCCATTGACCCTTTCGAGACACTTTAGCAGAAGTTCCTCTTGACTTCAGCAGGAGTTAACCTGCGAGCAAAGGGAATACCCAGGAGAGGTTATGCATTTAGAAAACATGATAAAACTTGTTGGACGCTTTGAAAGAAAAGGGCATTTTTACAAATGGAAATTGTTTTGGGCAGGTCAGGATTCCCCTGCCAACTGTCCTGCTGCTGTTCCTGCTTCATCCTAAGCTGCTTGTGTTGCTTCTGTGATGATAGTTCTCTTTCTCCTAGGTATTCCTCTTATAGCAATAATGCCATCTTCTTTTACATTTACTGCTAGCAGTACCACAAACCAGCATCCTGTTTGCCTTCTTTATTGCAGCTGCATACGGGGCAGAAGGCTTTAGGGACTTTCATGCAATAATTCCCAAATCTTTTTCCCGTAAGTATACTGCAAACTCAGCTCACTACAGAGCATTTCCATCTAGTTCCGACTTTTATGATTTTTGTTTGTGTCATGTCAGTTCTCAGTAATGTACATTTGTCTGCATATGCTACCAAAGGGCTTAAGTAGTCTGATCTTTTTGCTTCGTTCACATGTATTTTGTTTTAACTTAGCATAAAGCCTACTTCAAAAGCCACCTTCTCCAAATCCCTGGCAGGCAAGGAGCCTGTAATTGTTTTGTATAAATATAATTACATTCAGATTATTATTCTTATGATTAAGAGAAAAAAAACTGGTGTGTGAATTATGGAAAATCTATCATGTGCTCAAGCCAAATAGTCCTATTGCTTCCGTGCACCATGGTGAAAACAGCAGTACGGGGTTGTAGTCCACTAAATTTGCAGAATAGTGTAGATCACTTCTGTTTAGCCAATCCTACCATCTTTGTAAATCACTGTTTGGTCATTGATTTTTTTTTTCCATATCTCTACATTATTCCCCTGTTTAGGGTATACATTTTAAAGGAAAAACTGCTATTTATGATGTGCACTCATTCTGTCTTGCATACGATTTCTATTAAAAATGCAGTATTTGAAAAATCATTAAAACACCTAGATTGGTAGACTTTATAAAAGGTGTCCAGTCAAGCAGTGTTCAGAAATGTGAACACTTTACGCTCAACGTGTTTCCCAGTAGGATTTTGAGTCAGATACTCCTGTCAGTCACATCCATGCAACCCCCCTGGGACACCTGGGAGGTTGCAGGGTGTAGCAGAGCAGAGTTTGTCAAACCTTTCAATTTCAAATGAATGTCAAGGTATTTCATCTCTTGAGGTAATTATTGCCCAGAGATTAATTATGTCATTGCTACACCACCACTTATGAATAAGGCTACCGTGAAACTACTGTTCCACAAAAGGAGAAGACCTGGTCTTTACTGGGTGAAACAGACCCCTTGTGTACTCAACTAGCCACTAAAATAAATGTTTTCCTTTTTGGGGTGGGGTGGGGTGAAGGAAGGGGTTTTTCACTGAAAGGAAAGTAAGATTTGGGGCAATGAAATGGTCTTTTTCAGCCTAATGAAGAACTATTTTTTCACCAAAATCATCAGATTAGAAAAGAGGGAAATAACTGTAAAGATGTTTTATTTTACACAAACATCATACAGTCCTGTGGAGAGAAGAGGAATGAATGCTGGCATTAACTGATCTGAATCTTGGCCTTTTTCCATAACATTTAGGTTTGCTGTGTTCATATTAGATCAAATTTACCAACCTACATGTTATCACATGTAGTGAGGCTATGCCAAATTTATACCTGAATTATTCTTCTAGCTGCAAGCGATTGTAACCTATGGGATTATAACACAAAGGGCTTATCCAATAAAGCAAAACAGTTCTCCCACCCACCTTTGTTGATTTGACTGGTTTTTAATAGTAGCTCATGGCTGTAGAGATCCTCTCCTCTTACTCAGCGATCCTAATCCTGCTGTCCTAAAACCACAATTATGATTCCTATAATTTCCTGTAATGATAGTTCTTGCTTTTAAATTCTTCCTTCCATCCTTTCCCACCCTGGTTTCTTTACCAGTGTTTGTACTCTTTGCTTTCCCGTTGTCCTTGCTTACCCCATAGAATTGCAAACCAAATATTTGGATTCAGTAAAACCCTCGGGATCTTCCTGCCAAGTGGAGAATGTTGCATTTTCAGTTCATTTTCATCCATTGTCTTTGATGAGTTACTTTCACAATTGTTTTGGACAAATCCATGTGAAGTGGATTCATTTAAAGTTTCATTCCAATTAGCCTGAATTGTCAAAATGAACATTACAACTGCAAAAATCTCAAAGTGACCTAGGAACAGACTTGTAATGTGGTTTGGGTTCCCAGCTCCCTGGATGCCTTGTATTTGTCTTACTGATATTCACTGTTCATTGCTCCATGTGTTACAAACTCATTGCATTGCCCATAGAAATGTAGTCGTGTTTGTAGCTTTTGTTATTTAGGTATATTGTACATGCTGTTTAGAAGTTATCTCCTATGATGTGATTGTTTCTTTGCCACCGTATTTATTCTGTAACAAAACTGAGTGGCATCCTGTATTGTTTTTTTCAGCCAGTAATATTAAAATAGAGACTCAGAGTGATGAAGAGAATGGGCGTGCCTGTGAAATGAATGGGGAAGAATGTGCGGAGGATTTACGAATGATTGATACCTCGGGAGAGAAAATGAATGGCTCGCACAATGGCCCAGGCAGCAAAGCTATGTCAGGAGTTGGAGGCATTCGACTTCCTAACGGAAAGCTAAAATGTGATATCTGTGGGATAATTTGCATCGGTCCCAATGTGCTCATGGTTCACAAACGAAGCCACACTGGTAAGGCCTGCCATAGTTTTTCCTTTAGTTGACACGAATTGGCCACATTTGAGGAACTAAGACTTATTTTCTGTATCATGCACATGTTCCCTCTTGTAAGATAATGCAGCATCGGTGGGCATTTGGAACTCGGTTATTTTGTTATGCCATTTTGGACAGCACAGGAATTGAGATTTCTTCTTGATGGAAGTCCATCTATTGGGCTAGAAATTGTGCAGTTTGTTTGGTTTGAAGCTACATGAAAAACTCAAATTTTTAAAAAAAAGTAAAGGAGTCTGTTTAATTTCTAAGAAATTTCTAAGAATTGCTGAAGAAAAACCCATTTGTGGCTAACTCTGAAATCAACCCAGTTCTAATGTTTCCAACAATGCAACAAAGCTCATTATGGATCAGTGATTATGAAAGTGATTGGCAAAATAAATGTTAAGGGAATTGTACTGGCAGTCTTAGTAAAAAAGGGGTTAATTTTATGTCAAATGTTTCATGAAGTAAAAACAAGTATTGTCACTGGTCAAGTCTGGACTAAACGGTTTCCACTGGGACACTAAAAGGGACATGTAAAGATATTGTGCTCCATAGGGATGGCTTTTCATTATACAGTGCTGTGAATCTTCTTGCCTCAATTTTCTAATTCTAAATAGTCTCAAAGAGTGCAAAAAATGAAGAGGCTGAAACAAATGAAGAAGTAAAGACCAGGGTGAGTCTCATCTTACCTGATATAAGCTGTCTAAAAATTAGGCTTCCAATCTGAACTCTAAGGTCATCCATAGTTGAAGGAGAAGAACTGAACTGTACTATTGTGCTACGCAAGTTACTTTGAAAATAAATAAATAAGGTATTTGGCATTTTTGCATGAATATTCAAATAAGAGGGAATTTTTAAATATTTTTAAGGTAAGCACGACCTGTCCGATGTTTAGATTCCGCTGAAATAGTCGTGCTAGTGAACACATAGATACTTTCTTCCTCCACATCCCCCCAACCATGCTTAAATGCTTTCCCCAGAATTACTAAGGAGTGAGATTAGCAAAGTGTTTTCAGAGTTTAATGGAGAGGATCCATGAAAAGACCCCAAGTGTCATCCATCCCCCGGTGCTGATGTCTGTCATTGTAACTGTGGCTGTTCAAGCTCTGGAAGGGTGTCATCTGTTAGCCTAACGTGGGTTAGCCACGTTCAGAAGCAGTGCTGGTGATAGTTGGCTACTTCAAAGTGCTCTTCAATTCAATATGATAAATCCCGCTGTCAGGGAAGAGCAGATAATTATCTCTATTGGAAAAGCCACAACTAGTTCTCAGAAGAGAGGCTCCAGCCTACTTCCTAGATATAATAAAGTGCTTGTTGGTCGATTGTTTCCTTTTTCTTTTTTAATTGAATGTTAATGTGATCCTTTAAACGTTGATAAAATGTATATGGAAAATGACTTGGACATGAGGCCTTTTAAACAGACCCATGGGCTTGAAAAGGATGCTGCAGCAGTTGAAATAAAATGTTGTAACTTAAAATGCATTTAGAGGTAGAAGTCTTTGTGCTTGTTTAAGGAGGCTGCTGTTTTATTAAAAGTATGCTGTTGCTGCTTCGGAGGAGCTGTTTCCAGTCCCTGAGGGTCAGAGGCAGTGTTTGCACCAGGGCTGAATGGCCTGTGTGGGGACACACCTGATTTTAGGGAGGCGGTGAGCAGAGCTGCCTTTGTTTCTAGTGCACTGGTTGGTACCCGGCAGGCTGAGTCTCTGGAGGATGAACTGGGCTGCCTGTTCCCTGTGGCAGCGCCCCCGGGGGCCGCCTCACTGGTTTCCCTGGCACAGACCTCCAGCTGCCCAAACTCCCTGCCTGGCAGAGAGACTCACGCGCCTGCCAAGGGTGCTCGGGGCACTACCACGCAAGGGCTGTCACTCCCAGACTTCTCCGCCCTTTGCAGAGCCCTCCCCTTGCCAACGGGACCCTCTTTTTAATCAGAGAACATAGTTAAAACCTACAGTGGAAGCATCCCATGAGCTGCACTTCGCTCAGCAGGACCTCCTTCTTTTACACTTAATAAAACTAAAGGGTGTGAAGCTGCGCTCCTGAGTCCTTCCATGGAAAGAAAGCCTTTGCTTGCCCTCCCGCCTCGCCCTCGACTCCTCTTCTGAGCAGCCTCTTTAGGTGAGCTCAGGTGGCTTTTCAGGGGCTGGCAAGGGAGTGGAGGCTCGGAGCTGGTAGTCTAAATTAAAGGGACGTCATGGGGAAACAGTGTTGACTGCTTTTCCTTTCAGCTGCGCTGTGAAAATTAAAGTAGAAATGGGATATACTATTACAGACATTTAACTGACTACGGCGAAGCCCATTTCAATACATGCCCGGTGAAGGAATAAGACTCGCAAATGAATTACTTTGCTGCTAATTCATGTAAAACCTGCATATGCAGTGAGGTTTCCTTAAATAAATATTTGATAAGTGAACAAAACTCTAGCACACTAAAGTGCCAAAATAAAATGACTGCCCAACCTGATAAAAGGCATAATTGCTTTTAATGAATACACCTGCCAAGTGCAGATATGCAGAGCAGCACCTGATATTCCTGCCCCCTCCTGTCTGCAAGCAGCTGTACAGCACTGACTGCTTCCTAGCACCTTACCTGTTGCTCCCGTCTGCAGAGCAAGTCCCACTCACAGATGCCCAACTCTCCTCACTCTCCTTCCCCAAGGCTTTCAGTACGTTGATTTTTCTCCAGCTTGCTGCTGTCTTGCTTGGTGTTTAGGAAAAATGAGATCTAGAAAGGAGAGAGAAACTCCCTCCTGCTCCCTGGTGCTGAGAACTCGGGGTATAGATTCAGGCTTCGCTTGCTCAGTGTGCACCTATGTGTGTGCATGTGTGCATATGCATATATGTGCATGTATATGTGTGTGTGCATAGGTATATATATTCCATTTTTCTATGTACACTTCTTTAACTTAAGTCACCAGTTAGTTCAGTTATGTCTTGTTAGTTGGATCTGAATGTCTCAAATTTATTTAGAGAACTAATGCCCATTGAAGAATGAGCATTAAAAAAAAAAGAGAAGAAAGAGAGCTATGCATGCCTCTGAGTATTAGGTGATTTTGTCATTATATTGTTTAAGAAATGAGAAAGATTTCAATTAAGATGATAACTATTCTTCACTGAATAAGTAGTCCAGGGCCCGTGCTCCCACTAAGGCTTGCAAATCACTGCAATGGTGGTTGATTCAATTCAGGGTCCCATTGCAGTTTTTGCTCCTGGGCCCATATTCGTCCATAGCTACACACCGCGCGGTGAAATCTGCCCAGGGTAGACATGTCCTGTTCAGAACTGGCGACAAAATAACACACAAAGCTGACTGTTTCAAGATGCATTATGTGTTTTTTCTTTCTGTCCTGTCCCTTCCCCATTTTGGGGGGATAGCGCCACACCCAGTAACCTTCCATCAGCGACCGTCTCCATCCTAGCAGGGCTGGGAGCTTTGCTGGGCTCACAAGGCAGGCGTTCCCCACCCCAGTAGTTGCAGCATGGATGACCAAGGGCTGGCCAAGCTACACGTAGTTTCAGGGTCTTTTGGTGGTGGTGTCTTTTCCCTTGTACAGCAACGTGAGTGCAGGTTCCCTTACATTTGATCCCACTGTAAGTTTTGTAGAAATACTTGGTATGCAGCAGTCTCGTCTGAAATGCTCCATCCGTCTGTCTTCTCCACCCAGTGCAAGATTTCACCCTGTAATTGCAAGAGCTGTAGGCTGGAGATACATTTCATTCTTACTTTGCTTTCCATCTCATTCCTGGAGTACTTTTACGATCCTCGTTTTCTCCTCTTATGCTCCTCTGAGTAAAAATAACAGAGATGAATGCTAGAAAAGCTGTTTAGTAAGAATTAACCATTTCTTCTGAATTTGTGTCCCCCATGACAAACTGACTTCTTCATTACTGTTTCAGTCCATTTCTGAAAAATACCTTCCACGCTGAGTAACTGCCCCAAAGATTAAGAGGTAAAGCAGACAGACTCTTACCCGTTTTCTTTTTCCCCTAACAACTACTGTGCATGGCTTATGAAGTACATTGCAAAATCCTGTAAGGCTAACGCTGGCATTTTTGTGGGCCGCCCCAGTTGAAGCAGTTGCGGATATAGTTCAGATGAATACAGTTACCTGCCCGACAAAGAAAGTGAGCTCGTTTGGCTTGACAGGGACTATGCTGACCTGCTTGAAGCTGTTCGACCGATGGAAATATCTTGCCATAAAGTAGATTCATTTTACTGTTTGCTGAATGCTAAAGCTGCCAGCCCTGATTTTGTAGATTTTGCAGATTTTTGGGTTGGGACTGTGCTGCTGTCTAATTGATTTTCAGCTGTTCTACTGCACTACCCAAAAGTCAAAAATGATCACGCTGCACATATATGCGCACGTATGGACATACAAGTCGGTCCTAGATGTGCAAAATAATGCATGATGGTTAAGTAAGAGAGAAGAAAGAAATTGTTTAACTTGGTGGGTTTTTTTTTTTTGTATTTTAACTTCAGCACTGAAATTTTAAATTCAATATTATTGTTATTGTTTTCTTTAACTATTGTTAAAGAAAATCAAAACTAAGAACAGGTCATCTCTGGGCTGTTTCTAATACTGTCGATGCATTATAATTACTAGAGCAGATTACATTTATGCCTAAGAGAAACAGAATTCAGCAAATGAGTTTCAAAGGCTGGTTTGACTTAGTCGAAGGCTACAGAGAAACGGGCATGCAGGAGTGGTTCCCGTTGATGGAGTGCTCTCATGTATAAATTTTCCGTTACTCCTATCTGGTACAACTGGAAACTTATTATATTTCCCACTGACTTAAGACAAGGCCTCATCTATCTTAAATTTTAAAAAAATAGCTAAGCGAATAAATGAGCATATTGATTTTAAACAGCACTAAAAAGCAAACAAGAGCCGTATTAATTTTTGCAAAGGCTAGTTGATTCGCTTCCTTGATAACAGGCCCCAGTTCAGACAAACCACTGCTATGCCTCTTCAAGTTTTATCCTGCGTCCGTCCAAAGTGTAGACCAGCAGAGCCCATTTGTGCAGCTCCTCTGTTCATACCTTACCTAGAGAAGGGTCGGGACTTTGGCAGGGAAGTACAGGGCTTCCTTTGCACTATCTTAACTTATGTGATTTTAGTCTCTCTCTTTCTCTCTCTTTCTCTGTCTCTTTCCTGATTTGGCTGCTTAGGGACAGACAGGTAATGGAGAAGAAATTGAAAGGGAAAATACAGGGAAAATGTAAATGAAAAGAAGTTATTATAACCATTATAATGAAGTGCCTTTCATTTAAATATAAGAATGTAACGCTGAAATGAACTTGTGATCCTGAAATGCATTTTTAATGAGTTTCCTTTTTATTTTGCTGCTTCAGTGGCATATTTTAAAGACCCTTTGAAAAAAGCCACATTAAAAACCCCACCAAATGCCACAACATGCAAAATTGGATATTGGTTTATTCCAAAACTGCTGATCAGGAAGAGTGGCTCTTCAACACAAAATGTTGCAGTCACTTTATTTAAATGAGTTTGAATTTGCATTGTGATGTGCCATTCTGATTTAGAAAAAAAAAATTAGATTTTCAGATCAAATTGACCCAGCCAGTGAAGCATTAAGAAACTGGCAGGTTTAGTCTGAAAGCCTCATGTTATATCAAACCTGCAGCCGGTGGAAGTCACAGAGCAGCAGTGAGAAAACAACTTTCTCACTGAAATCTTTCTCTTGTTACCACATAAGATTTTTTGTTCTCACATATTTTCTCCTTCTCCCCATAGGAGAACGCCCTTTCCAGTGCAATCAGTGCGGAGCCTCCTTTACACAGAAGGGCAACCTTCTGCGCCACATAAAGTTGCACTCGGGTGAAAAGCCCTTCAAGTGTCACCTGTGTAACTACGCCTGCCGTCGCAGGGATGCCCTCACGGGACACCTGAGGACTCACTCGGGTAAGTGAAGGTGTGGGACTGTCCAGGGGCACTTGTCACCACACCCGTTGAGGAGACAGGGGCGTTGGCGGCCACCAAGCCTGAGAGGTCTTCTCACCCTGTGGAGGCGAGTAGCCCCATGTTGGGGTTAACCAAGCTGTGAGCTGGCCGCAGTGTTTTAGCAGCAAAGAAATGACTAAACTCATCTCACACTCATGTTCCTTCACCAGAAGCACTGTTTTTTTTCCTGTACTTCTTGGCTGATTAAAAGTTTCTGTATTAGGGTTTCATCTTACGAGCCTCATGTGAGTAATCCATTTCATGGAACTACGAACATGAATTAAAGCTGATGAATGTTTTAGAGTTTGGATGGCATTTATCCACATATAGAGATAATATAAGGTCTAAACACAGTAGGTTTTAAGTCACGAAGTCTCAAAAACCTCCAGTCTGGTAGTCATTCTCAACCTAAGGAGTGAATACCACCTACAGTATTTAGCAGCAGTTATTTGTTGCACCTTGTTACTACAATTACTTTGAAAGAGAAAGGGTGGGAAGGAGGGAGAGGGTGGGAGAGAGAAAGATAATAGTCTTCCAAAAAAGAGGACTCTGCTAGAGTTTTTCAATGTTTTGTCTCAACAGTAATATAGAGATCTGAATAAATATTTTTGAATAGCTGCGCTTTTCCATTACCACGAACCTCTCATTGTTTGACAGAAGCCATAGTCACATACCTTTTGTGAAGCAAAACCAATTTAGCATCTTTAAAGTGCCTTTAAAAGCAGAGTGTTGTCTCATCTAGTTTCCCAAGCTAAGCTGGAAATGCAAACTGTTATTTGGATAAGAGACCTGCAAAACACATTTCTGGAACTGACACTTGTAACTTTACTTGCAAAAGTTGGCTTTGGGACCAAGTTCTGGGTAGCAGAAGGGGAGCTCTCAAAGTGACATTTTTGCATTGCACAAAACTAAGAAAATTCTTCTCCAGCACACACATTAAATAATAAGATCCCTAGTGTTGGTCCCAGATGTCCAAAATAATTTCCACTTCTCCTGTTTGGTCCTGGTCTGATTCAGGAAAGCACATCTTTAAAATACTATTTTGCCTCCCTCTCCCTTACTGTTACTGATTTTCATGGCTGCAGAATTTTAAACATAATTTTTCATATACACATGAAATTACACCTAGACACTTTTGGCAAACTCTGAGGATTCCGTAGCTAAAGAGACAATGGATAAACTGTAGATTTTTTATTAATTCCTGCAATTGGCAAATTGACATCAATACATTATAAAACAAGTTGGATGTCTGAGTCTGGTTTTTGTCTGAGAATTTGTAAATAAAATTAGAATCATAGAATCATAGAATCATAGAATAGTTTGGGTTGGAAGGGACCTCTAAAGGTCAATTCAGAAATTAAGCTGTGTAACCATCTAAAATTAAGAAAAGACATATAAGGTGACAGTTTTGTCATGCTAAGACAGAAAATTCAGGTCCAGAAGTCCGTGAAACCGTATTGTTACTGCAAAATGCCTGGAACTGCCTACATCTGGATTGGTGTAATACAGAAAACATTTTGTCACACCATTTCTCTTGAATTTCCAGCAGCAGAGGGCAAGAAAACATATGAAATCTAACATTGTCCTAAAAGGGTTGAACTGGTTCTGGTTACATCAGAACTGACATCCAGCCGTGGGCAGGTGTCTCTACCTACACCACCAGTTCCCCTGTTGGCAGGCTCTGTGGGAACTAGGCATTAAAGCAGCTATGCTCAGACCTTTGAAGGTGTCTTCGTTTCTAACTTGTGTAGATGCCATTTTTGAAGATTTAATGTCGCAGTCCTTATCTGATGTGAATCATCTGAAATTGGCTTGCAGCACCCACAGAATTGGCCTGTTGATGTAAAGATATACAACTAGTTTTCCATTAGTTTGGGGGTTTTTTTTAAATTTACAAAATCTTTCTTCAGTTCACCACAGCATGCGTTTATTTTGGGAGTGGGCTTTTTTCCTGTTGTTCTTACCATTATTAATATGCTGTTGAATACCTCATCTGAATCTCTCAATTAATTGTGTTTTCTCCAGTTGGCAAACCCCATAAGTGTGGATACTGTGGTCGCAGCTATAAGCAGCGCAGCTCTTTGGAAGAACATAAAGAACGCTGTCATAACTACCTGCAAACCATGAATATCTCAAGCAGCCTTTATTCAGGTAATAAACGTGTCCGTTTGGGGATTAATGCTGTCCTGCCACGTATGCAGAAAAAGGAGTGTAAAAGGAACAGTAGTACCATTTGTGGCATCTTTTGCATTGGGGAGGCACACACACCCCCCAGATGTATGATATTGCATCTGGATTTATTCTATATTTGATAAATATTTGGCTGTTGTCTCGTTTTGTTTAGCTCATACGAAAAGCCGAAGTAAAACTCAGGCACGTAGCAAAACACTTGTAAGACCTGGAAAATTTCAGTTCACCATCTCAAGACAGTACGACTACATCGTCTCACCACCTTTCCCTTTTGCTTGGAGTCCTATATCGCAGTACTCTTGTGGATGTATTCTTAATAAAGACTTAATATCAGTGTTCTAGGTAGGGCTGCAGAATCTTCTGCATTGCACATCTCCTGCCCTTCCCAGGCACAGCTTAAGGGGCTTACTTGACCACTGCGACCAACTCATCTAACAAGGATGAGCCATCTGTCTTTGATCTCACTCTTCCAAGAAAGAGGATGTGAAGGCAGAGGCATTTAATTTAGCCAGTTTGACTGAGACAGTCCAGAAAGGCTAATAATTTGTTGACAGCCTTCTTCCCAACTTCCCCTTTAAAAGAAAACTGGGGGGAGGTGAGGAGCTGTTGTGCTTCTCTGAGAGACCAGTCTTATGATGAAGGTAAAGTCCATTTCTTGGAGACTATCAATTCTAAAGCTATGCCCAGAAATAGAGCAAATGGATATTGGGGTTTGGAATATTTTTAACAAAGATCCTAAAGATCCATATGGGATTGATCGCAGTAAATAGCCATACAAAATCCCCTTGCATGTGCAGTTTTAGATAGAGAATGTAAGATCCAGCTTCTGTGGTGGAGTTTAAGCCCATCCAGTAAGTTACATTTCTTGCATACCTTTTTGATCCTGTCAGTATATGTTATTTGGTTTGTCAAATGACAAAAATGGAAGGTTCTCTCTGACCTATTTGCAATGATGCCTCGTTTAATATTTTATATCTGGACAGAACCTGAATATGTTTTTACATGCTATCAAATAACGTAAACTGTATGCACATAATGATAGCAGTGAATACAGCTGAGATGCTTCTGGCAGACAGCGTATTAGAGCAGCGCCCCTTCTAATTTTATTGAGGGGCTGGAGAATGTATAAATAGAAAAGCTCAACATGATATACAGTAGGCAACAATACTTATTGCTCAAAGAGGTGATAGGATTTAGAAGCAAATATTCTGTCTTGGGATTTGACTTTTCGGTGTCTGGCACATGGATTTGGATGCCTGCACACAGAACATGAAAATCTGCATGAATGAGGAGCTGAACTACTGCTAAAGTCTTAGTAAGCAAAACCGTCCGGATGAAACCGATATAAGGAATCATAAACTTTAATAAGAAATAATACAATTTTAGAGATGGACCTTTGTTTATAGCAAATCATGACAGGAGAGTTTACACTAGCTTAGGACTGAATATCTAATATCTCAGTGGGATGAAAATTTGGGGAATTCTTGAATGCTTGGAAGAATTAGTTCTTCCTTGCATATACTGAAAACATCATATAAATCTGTATTTGATATATAATAGGAGTGCTTTTGCAAATTAGAAAATAATATTCAAGGAATAACTTCTGGGTTTAGACCTTGTATCCTGCCAAAAAATCCACTCTTAAAATAAAAAATTTTAGTACTCAGTTAATAAATCAATTCCTTATGTTTCTAAAAATAAAACTTTCCTGCTTTTTTCCTAGTATTTTGCACTCTAAACAATCTATTCTGCTTCACTGCAAACGTACCATTTTGCCATGTTTACATTTTTTATTTCCCTTATAAACTCAAAGATGAAAACGTACAATGAAACAGTTGAGAATGAGTGAGTGTCCTTCTCGGATTTTTAGTGCATTCTACATTATAGCTAGAAAAGCAAGTAGTTACGCTACCACTGTTCTTATAATATTTCATGGTGTGATATGGAGCTATTAGAGTCATAATTCAGGCCCTTTTTTTTTCCCCAGACTCAAAAAAGTTGGTACAAAAATCAGCTAGGATATCTAATTTGGCATTCTGCTACAGTGGGATTGTTTTTTACAGCATTTTTAAAATACTTTGTGCTGTATACATAGAAAAAATGTCAGTTGAAAGGACCTAAACTGGTAAAAGCTTTCCATTAGCTTGTAAATCTAACAAATATAATTGGGAAATTACTTAAATATGGGAAAGATCCAGCAAAGAGGAGTAAGGAGGGGAACACGAGATTGTATTTACATTTTAACTTTTGTTTGCTTTCTTTAAGAGAAGGAGATTCAGCATGAAATTAGGAACTTGATGAATTTAATGGCAAAATTCTTATTTTAGAGGACTAGAATCTCTGTCCATGTGAAGTTCTTCTCTTAGAGATACTAATTGGAGTTTTGCATTTGAGTTGAGTGGAAGTGTGCTGAAGTCTTACCAGGCCTATATAAAATAACAATAGAAATAGTTTATGAAGTTTAAAAAGGGTCAATTACAATTTCTTCCATCACTGGCGGATTTTCATTTGGAAAGATAATTTTTTTTATTTCAGTTCACAGACACCAAATTACAGAAAAGTAGTTATCAGATTGGTGGCAAATATCAGGGGGTGTCAGTTGTGAAGGCTGGAAATTAGTACATGGTTAAATTTGCTCAATTTTGGGGGCGGGGTATAGCAGTTTTAAAAGTTGCAGTTTGAAAGTTGAATACATAACTTACCCTCTCTTGAATTGATTAGAAATGGAACGTTATATCCTAAACAGGTATTTCTTGATCATTTCAACTTCTAATTAAAAACTCAATCTTTTGTTTCCCTGTCGAACGGGCTGCTTTAAAACATTCTCTGTAAATCTCTTCCTAAAGGGGTATCTGGAAGCCTTAGCCAGCACAAGATGCTTGCTAGTGTGTGCTTGTTTGATGACAACCAGATACCATCAATGCCCTTTACTATCCTGCATCTTCATGACCAAATTCGGCTCATATCTTGTGTTGGTCACAATCTTTAGCATCTTATGGGGCTGGGCATAATTCCATGAGACTCCCTGTTGCTGTTGCTGTCGCTGCGGTATGTGCTGCTGCAGCAGGGACTCAAGAACCAGTTGTGTACTCTTCCGCTTGGTCTTGCGGGTTGTTGCTGTCTAGGACACTTCACCTGCTTTTTCCAGTTGTCCACCAGACCCTGATTTCGCATCTTTCAGGAACAATGAAACTTTCACAATCATCCTTTTGTAGCAGTGGTATATTGCCAAAATAACATTGCATAGGAACGGCGTGTTCTCAACTATTGAGAAACACCCAGGTACCAGAGAAATGGGTTCTGTGAACCCGTCTCATAGCTGAAAGGAATAAATCCAGTGATAAAAAATTCTCAGCAGGCACAGAAGGCAAAATGTAGTGGAGCGGCGCACGTAATTGAAATAGCTTGCAGAACCAAAGTCTAAAAAATCATCTTTTGCTTCTCCCTTCAATAGCAACTCACAAGTTCAGGTACAATATCCATATCCTAGTAGCAGGTAAAAGTAAAATTAACCCCTTTCTCTCCTGCCTCTGACCCCCCTCGCCAAAAAAAAAGAAAAAACCAAAACCCAGCTGTGCTGTGATCTCACTGCGTATCACCTTTCCTTTAGATGCTGGAAGTCAGAAATACCTTTCCATACATTTTTCGTAGTCATTGTTTTGACAGTGCATTTTCATACATCCCTTCTGTTTCTGCAGGAAAGTGCTGAAGTAGTGAAAGGGAAATAGTCTCCCTTTCCTAGAGCCTCACAGCTAAGCTCCTTTCTAATCCTACAGTGTCTCAGCAGCAGCAGGAAGTTGGGAAACACGTTTGAGTGTTGGAAGTCAGTGCTCCACTATAAATGTGACTTTAGCAACTCAGGTTAAATTGCCATTTAAAGTCTAAAATTGCATCAAGGAAGTTTAGCAATATTTACTAGGGGAAAAGGGGAGAAGGGAGGGTGTAGCTTGCAAATACATCTTCCACTGCTGGAGTTGAGAAGTTTGTCCATTGTTCCTGCTAAAGAAGCAATGACCATACAGGTGGTTCCGCTGGGGGAGGTGCAGAGGGACAGGTGGGAGTGACAGTGGGAGGGTGAAAAGAAGAACTGCTTCGTGTCCAGTATAATGGTAGGACGTAATTTATTCATGGAAATGCCGAGTGGCTGTAGAACAAGGGTGGAGTGATTATGTTACATACAGGCAGACGCCTCGCAGTTGCAATCTCATTTTCGTATCCTAAACAAGGGAAACATGAACATGTACATAGATTAATCAGCGTGAGGGACTTTGTTACCAGGAGTCGGAATCGTCCTGTGTCTGCAGCGGTGAGCTCCTCCTTCCAGCTGGTTGGGAGCTAAAAGTCATTAGCTGAGAAACAATAACCTGAAGACAATAGTTCCATTAAAATGGAACAAGCGTGCCTAACCCTTCTGATGTCATTTGATTTCAGTCATAAAAGAGGAAACTAACCAGAGTGAAATGGCTGAAGACCTGTGCAAGATAGGGTCAGAAAGATCCCTCGTGCTGGATAGACTAGCAAGTAACGTCGCCAAACGTAAGAGCTCTATGCCTCAGAAATTTGTTGGTAAGAGTTAAACGTTTGCTGTCTCCTAAAAAATAAAACAAAACAAAACCCAAAAAACATCTCACAGGATTTTTACTTTTGCTTTATGATTTTACTTGTTTTACTAAATTAGCAATATCTATCTCTATAGAAGCAGATACAGCAATGTGTTGGGGGAAAAAAAAAAACCAACCAAACTTCTCCCGCATACATTTCTGCATGTTTAATTTTCCACATCTGGAGATCGATTTTAAGTCTTTTTCCTGTCTTTTTCTAATGCTTATGAACCAGATCATTACAAGATCTGGACAGGCTCTTGAAGTTGCCTTAAGAACCTAAAGATAGGAATAGAAGTTTCCTATTGAAAAAGCATTTGACCACACTTTCAGGGTTATTTTATTAATTTCTTGGACGACATCCAGATCTGAGCATATTAGTGTTTGTGAAAGCATTTGTGAATAGTTGAGCATAGGCTGGATAATGTTCTTCACCCCTTCATAAAGTCTGTATACTTTTACAGCCCAAAATGAGAATGGAAATAAACATACATAGGTCTGAGAATAATACCTAAATGAAAAGATCTTTGGGTACATTCTATAAATGACGCAAAAAGTTCATGCCCATTTGCACCTAGTAGGCATGTTTTTGTCTTAGCAATGAAAAAATGGAGGCTACACCTATATTGTTCTGTTTGGTAAGCCTGTACCAAGTAGTGGTTAGATCCGTTCTGTAATAGTGAGAGCCACAGACAATATTTTGTCAGCTATGTAGAGTTAGTCTTAAATGAATAAAAACATGGGAGATCAGAGCACAGCATATACTCATATCTAGTTAGATTCTTTTATAATTCTCTGCACATTCATTTATAATATTAGTCTGTAGGAGGCAATCAGAGAAAACTGAAGTCTTTGAAAAAACCCACACATTAAGGAGGTCTTCAGTCAAAAGTCAAGGCAAAAAAAGACCAGTTTATGGGACAGAAATTCCAAATATACTTTATTCAATGAGGACACAAGGGTGAAAGGAAAGTTAGTATTTCTGAGACAAGGGAAGGGGACTCTCAGCTACGTCAGGAGGGGCAACAAAGGTTTGAAATGAAATTCCAAGATTGTCTTCAAGTCCAAAGGCAACAATCCCAGGAGGTAGTCAATGATAAGAAATGCTTATGCTTATAAAAGGACAAAAGTTGTAGTAGAGGTAGTTACAAAAAATATATCAACTATGTGAGGCAAACCTGATTCGTTTAGACACTCTAGTAACTGATTGCATTAGGCAAAATACTAATTCTGTGGAAGACCAGGAAGACCAGAAGTGTTAAAATTTAAAAGGTACTAGCGAGTATCCTATATGCGATGTATACGTGGGTGTGGATTAGTTTTTCATTCTCCTTTTCTCTCTTCACCCTGCATAACAGTAAAGACAGCCACTTTAACTATGAGTTTTAGGAGGGCGGAGTTTCCTGTCAGTTAGTTATTCAGGGTGCGGTGTAGGAAGACAACCTACTGACAGCAGATATTTATGGAAATTTGCTAACCTTCAAAAGGATGAACTTTTCTGACAAGAAAATGCCCCCAAATCCTTTCCTTTCCAATCCTCACCTGCTGCTTCATGTAATAGGTAAATTCCTGATTAACACAAGGTTGGGCCAGCTGGTCAGGAGAGCTTTTGGGTAATAAAACATGTTTATTGCTCCTGTAGATTACCATGTCATCCCAATCCCCGTGCTGAATTCCAGGGAGAAGGAGCAAATGGCATCCTTCGCATAAGGGAGAGACTGTCTGCTGCTTTGCTCATTGTTCTCAAGGCTAAATTCATTACCTTTCAAAAGTGAGATTGTTCACCAAATTAAGCCAGTTATCTGTAAAATTCTCTATCTATTCCAAACTGGCATAGCTCCTAGACCCGAGAGCAGAACTGGGCCATCCAAACTAGAGAGTGAGAACTGCAGGCGAGGTTGACACACATTTATCATGTTAAAACAATAGGCAGCAAAGAAAAGAGAAGGGGTTAAAAAAAAAAAAAAAAAGAAAAGAAAAAAGTGCCCACCATGCACTGCATGCATTTTTACTATTTAGGTAGCTGCTGCAGAACCCTAAGCAGTGCAAACCATTAGCAGTTTAATTTACTTATGCTCTAATAACCACAGAAATAAGCTATTATTTTTAATGAGTGCAAGTATTGTCTGCATTGCCCACATACAGAAATGATACCTGCCTACCTCAAGTTTGTGTCTGTTTCAGACAGTTCTGCTTGGAAACAAATTTTTCTTATGAGCACTTGATCCTCTCAGTCCACCTACCAACTGGTTGTGCTACATAAAGCAAATACTACCCAAGAAACAGCTATTAAAATCATGCCTTCTGGATGCCCAGAATTTTGTGTATAATGAAGACCAGTCCAACTTTTCAGTGATATACAGTGCACATGGAATACAAACTATTTTGATCTCATTTTTTCCTCCTTGAGTTAAGGGTATACATTCGTATTAGGACAGGTTTTCTATACATCATTCAAGAGTCTTTCACGACGTCTATTTGGAATCTTAAGCCTCAAACTCTGCCTGAAAACTATAGCATTAGAGTGGGTAAATCTGGAAAAAAAAATGCACCCCAGCAGAGGGGTGCTCAAATTGGCAGAATAATAGGGAAAGGAAACAAGAGGAAGTTGACGCTTGTGCAGCACAGCTAGAAGGTGTCTGTACCCTACATCCCTTATAGGAACTTACGCAATGCTCAGAGTGTTTCTTTCTCTGCTTGCAGAGCATGGACAAACTAGTATGAAACCTTATCTTGTGGGAAATGTAGACAGCAGGACTTTCTACACTTTAGCCTCATCATTGCAATAGTGTCATGCTAGAACTTTTCTGGGCTCTTCACTGACTTTGAATAGTCAATTTGACTAGAAACCGGGTGGGAAATTGTTGATAAATTAATTTGCAGATCTTCTGGTAAATTTTCCATGCCCCTATTAGCATTTCTTTTAGATAAATTAGGACTTTCCAAGGCCTACCAGCAAATGTCATGCTGATTAGGAAATGGTGACAGCACCTCATAGAGATATTTGTGGCTTTCAATGAATTTCCCAAGATCTGCAGAGCTAGAAAATCTATCCGGACTATAAACAATGTGTTATTCGTAGTCCCTAGGATTCTGTGGGAATTTTCTACCCCTTAACGTTTGCACAAATTTATTAGGAGCCTGATAATAACATTGATGGTTTACACTGTTTGAGAAGACTGTTCAGGTTCATAAAATCAGCATCTGTGCATTTAAATGGTTTCTCCCACTCCTAACTTTTACCATCTATGTTTTGCTTAGTCCTGTCTGTCCAGGAATTTTGAGAAATTGTAGTGAAATTCAGCATTCAATACTAGGGTATCCAGCTAGAGATACATCAGTGCAGCCCGATTTTAAAAAAATTGAGTCCCCCCTTACTTTTGGCATCCCAAATCAGAGTCAAAGTTACAAGTAACAAGTAATCTTGCACTATATAGGGCTTTTTAACTCGTAGGAAAAATATATTCCAACTACAAATGCACTTAATTTTTTCCATGGTTCTTGGCTGCTCCTATAGATCATAACCTTTGACACAAAATTTTTAGGAACATGAGTAGCTTCTGGTAATGTGTCTAACATGGCTTATTTAAAAAACAAGGGGGGGTGGGGTGGGAGGTGGCAATATGAAAAGTTAAGTTTTTGTTGATTTTTCTCTGAAATGACATATGACCACATTACCAATGTGGGTTATTTGTAAGAAACTGAAGATCTAAAACTAAAACATACAATTTCCAGTCTAAAATAGTAATATTTTAGGGAAAAAATATTGATAATTTGCTTCATGCTCTGAAGCACGAAGGCCAGGCTCACTGTAACTGTGCTGGTACACTGTCTCCACTAACCACAAAGGCATACCTCAGCTCACTGTAGGAGGCAGATGAGGGAGTCCAGTTAGAAAGGAGAAAGAGAGGATGAAGCACTCGATCTGTAGCTCCCACGAGTCCCCATATAGTTACTTCCAGGGTCTGTTTTCATCCATTTGCTTTTCCAAAGACCTCAAATTATTTTGCAGGTTAAAAAAAAACCACCAACCAACCATTTTTCTGACCTGCTATGTTAGAGAACTATGAATTCACCTCAGGTGAATTTCAGAGGTGGATTTGATCAACTCTTTTCTTCCATGTTGCTGTTTTATTAATCCATGATGTTCAATTCCTTAATTATGTAGAAATCGACCCTCTAACTCCTGACTGTTTTTCACTGCAGGTGAGAAATGTCTGCCCGATCTTCCATACGATGCCACCACCAACTATGAGAAGGAGAATGAGATAATGCAGACGCACGTTATAGACCAGGCCATTAATAACGCCATCAGTTACCTGGGGGCAGAGTCCTTGCGTCCCCTTGTCCAGACACCACCAGGTGGTTCTGAGGTGGTGCCCGTCATCAGCCCCATGTATCAGCTCCACAAACCTCTCGGGGACAATCAGGCTCGCTCCAACCATACAGCTCAGGACAGCGCAGTGGAAAACTTGTTGCTGCTTTCCAAAGCCAAATCTGTCTCCTCCGAACGAGATGCCTCCCCCAGCAACAGCTGCCAAGACTCAACAGATACAGAGAGCAATAACGAGGAACGCAGCGGTTTAATTTACCTGACAAACCACATAGGTCCCCCTGCAAGAAATGGCATCTCTATAAAAGAAGAAAACAGGCAATATGATGTCTTGAGGGCAGGTACTGACAATTCCCAGGATGCTTTCAAAGTGATCAGCAGCAATGGGGAGCAAGTGAAAGTTTACAAGTGCGAACACTGTCGAGTCCTTTTCTTGGATCACGTGATGTACACGATCCATATGGGCTGCCACGGGTTCCGCGATCCTTTTGAATGCAACATGTGTGGCTACCATAGCCAGGACAGGTACGAATTCTCTTCCCACATAACTCGAGGGGAGCACCGTTTCCACATGAGTTAAAACTCCTCCGGCACAGATCTAGCCTCAACAGCTGCGTTACTGGAGCTGCACGAGCCACGACAACAACAAAGCACAAGTGAGCTGGACAGTAAAAGTAACAAGAGAATCAAAAGTTCAGCTATCTTCTCCCACAAGAAAATATTTTTCCTTTTGGTAGCATGCATTGCAACTCAGTTTTCTAAAATGAGTACTAAAGTTTTTACTGAAAATGTTTGATCACCAAAAACCTTTAGTAATGTAAGTAGCAGCTTTTGTAGTCACATAGCTGAAAGTCCTTCCCTTAACTGATGCTTCTTGCAAACCTCCCTTGCCAAAACTGTTAACCATGCGCAGGATGCACCATGCAGACGAGGACGCAACAGGCAGGAGTGGCCAAGCTTTCCCTCTTAACACCCTGAGCGTAGGGCTCTCACACCAGCTGTATGTTTTTTGACTTCCTGGTATTATTTGACTCTTTTGGGAAGATTAAATTCAACTAAAGATGGAGGGGCTCATCTCAGATGACTTCACAGACAGCTGCGGGGGGACGGGACCCCCCCCAGCCAGAGGGTTCTGAGTTGCTTTGGTGGTAAAAAGTAGAACGTTTCCACCTGCAAGGGTGCTGCTGGTATTGACATCACAGCGTGCCTTGCTTGTGTCACTAGGCAGGCGAGCAGGTGTGTGACAGGTAGAAGAAGCACCCTTGTAATATACTCTGTGAAGTATGAACTGTGTTTAATGTATAGAAAAAAGGTATGGTTGGCTTTTCTTTGAATAAATGTTTTCCCTCACTATCCAATAAAACCCCACTTTTCGTTAAGCAAACACTCCTCTCTCTGCACAAACAAGTTACAATGTATTTAATTTTTCTTTCTTTCTTTTTTAAGTTTTAGTTATTTAGAGAGGTATGATGTACAGTTGAGAAAAGCACTAGCTAGAAATACGTGGGGGGGGAAGTCTCCTTATACACATTTTTCATCTTTTTAAACTACCTGGAAAATATCCAAGCGTCCCTTTCTTACATGTGAAAAAAAAATCCCATTTTGCTTGCACAGAAGATGTCCTCTTGTAGATTTTGTGGCTCTACTCGCAAGCGTGGCACTTAATAAAGCACTGAGCTGAATTAAGCCAGCCAGTCGAAATTTGTAGCCTTCTCCTTTTTTCCTGGCACTTGCTGTTTAATGAGGGACCAAGCCCCGCAAAGGTGCTGAGAACCCTGGCTTCCTATTCAACAAATCATTTCACCGTGTGCTTTAAGTTACTTTTACTTCAGTGGAACTAACCTTAAGGTTAAAAAAATGGCGTTTTGCTGAATGGAGGCCAGAGACTGCAGCGCTTTGCAGAGCGCAGTAAAGTCCACCAAGAGCTTTCTCCGTGGCGGGTTCTGCTGCAGATACCGTAACTTCAGTTAGAATAAAAACTTCTGTGACAAATAGATTTTAACCCCAAATGCAGCTGATATAAAAAAATGCTTTTTTTAAAGCCTGTACTTAACTTCCTCTTCCAAATAGTTCATTCCTCTCCCTGAACACCCTCGTACTTTAAGATTGGGCAAAAAAGACATTTTTGCAGCTGCATAAAAATCTGTCATCGGTGCTGCAATACTTCCTGGGCAACATTCGTAAAAATAACTCATCTTATTAACTTAATGTATAAATACTTCCACTCTGCATAATAAATGGATATTCTGCAATAAACACGATCATATATCCAAGAAGACTAGCAGTCTTGTCATACAGTTACACGTTCTCCATTCACAACTGCATGCAAGCACATATATTTATTACAAAAGAGATTCGGTGCAACCATGAACACTTGTGCCTAGGCCAATTTGGCCTGATACGTGTAGCTATATTTGATATACATTTCCTATATATACATACTATTACAGGCACGCAGAGTTCCTTCTTCTGCTTTCACTTTTGCAGGTGTAAGTCAGGAGCAACAACACTGAAGTTAGAGGAAAGATACTGATGAAATAATGAATTACAAATATATGCTTTCACAATCCCATGTCTTAGCTTTTCATGCCAACTGTAAGACACTTTTACTTCATATGGCGCGTGGGCACAGAGGTGTTTTTACGTTGAAAGTGCACGCGTGCGTGCCTATTCCGTAGCTTCGTCACCAGATGTGACTGCTGCGCACGAACCTCCGTAGGCTGGTGCATACACCCACAACAGTGAAAACAAATTACTAGTACATGTTAGGTAGGCTAGTACGTACAGGACGGCCAACGACCCCCCCAAAAAATGAGTAAACTGCAGGCCCAAAGGTGATCCCCTCCGCTCCTGCATTATAACTCAGTTGCCTTAAGAGACATGATTGCTTGTTACCTTCCAGCCCGAGACACTGTGCAGGGGGTGGGCACAAGGAATCGTCGGCCACTTTCGCACCCCAGCTACGGTTTTGTCATCAGTGCCCGCTACACGTTCAGCTTCAAGACAGACGGTACCTGCCAACGAGGTATTACCAAATATTTTGTATAGGAGTGACCTGGAGAGGACCTTCAAGGGGGGAGCTTACGGTGACGAGTTTCCTTTATTTGGTTTTTTTTTAAATAAAGTTGAAACAGGGTCTTTTTTTCATAGCCGGTAGGGGCACATTCAGCTGTTCTTACCCCTCTCCACTTTCGATTGATACCAACCAAGAAGGGATAATTTGCCAGCCCTGCTGCAGTGTCCTGTGTGAAGTCGGATGTTGGCTGTACAGAAACATTCTGCTTTTATTGTTCTTGCACCTCTTTCCTACTGTTCTTAGATTTAGGCCACTATATACCCCATGCCATAATTTTTTTTAACCCTTGATTTTAAGACACCCCAAGCTATAAAGGGGAGGGGACAGAAGCTTACTCAGGTGGTTTTGTTTCTTTGCTTTTACTAAAATCCAACACGAATAAAGCCACGTTCGTTAACCATGTAAACAAGCCTAGCTCCAGTGGAGTTTAAGACTGCCTTGAACTTAGCTTTGAAATGTGATTTCTGATTACTGGGTAGGTTCACTGCCTTTGCAACATCTCTGCGAACACATGCACGTGTATGAGTTTCTGTGTCGCTTTTCTTGTCGACATGCACATGCCCTACCTGTGGTTTTGTGTATCATTAATATTTTATATACATATGTACGTGTGTGTATATATCTAAAATGGTTCATGTGACACGACGATGCACTGTCAATCACAGTGGGTTTGTTTCCTGGGTCTGGACTTTTCTTATTTATACTATAACAGAATATGTTGATGTTGTATATTAAACAGTACCGTAGTATAAGTAAGTATATTAAGGCACAGTGTATCAGAGGGCATAGTCTAAAGGCAGGAGCAAACAGCATTCTCTGTTCACCGAGGGGCTTTTTTAGGTTTGCTTTTTTCTGTGGTTTTTTTTTTTTTTCATTTTTGCACAAAACCATCTTCAATTTGTTTAGAAACAAGTGTTTCAATAATTTTATTTATGAACATATGCAAGGATGGCATGAAAATAGGATGTCGTGTGTGTGTACATCGAAACAAACTGTGCCCTCGGAAAACTAGTTTAGTGTAATCTCCCTGGTTTTTTGCTATGGTGCAATACCCTGATATGGTTTAGCTGAACCCTAAAACGAGTAAATATGGTGAATGGCTTTAAGTTTATATCTGTTTTAAAAAAGTAAAAAAATAACCGCTCCCCAGCCCTTCCCCAGACACTGCCTTTTCTAATAGAAAAGTTGTATTTACACACTTTTTTTTGCTCTGATTTTATATTGTAACTTCATTTTTCTTTGAGAACATTGTATTTAAAAAAAAAAATGAGCAAATTTCATTAAAATTGGAAATGTTATTAAATTATATCTGCAAAGCGACACGTATCTTTTAAGACAAGAGAACATGGTGAACAACCCAAACCCCAGAACATTTCTGTCACTCTCCTCACGGGTGAAGAAGCCGTTCGGTACAGCTGGAGGCCCTGTGTGCGTGGGGCGGTGACCGCGTGCGCAGGGTACGGGGAGATGCAGGTAGACAGCTCCGCGGGCAGCAAGGGAGCGCCGAGCGTCGTGCGTGGCCTCGGCCTCTGCTGCCGCACCTACAGCCCGCACCACGGCGAGCTCATCCTCCCTCTCCTCACAGCCCATCTTCTGCGGCCGAAGAGAGTCACGCTGTGTCAGTCACCCTGCGCTCGCCAGCTACGTGACGCAGCAGCCCTGCTAAGCCAGCTCCAGCTGAAGATCAAGTCCTAAACTGGCTACCTCCTACCCAGAGTGTCCCTGGCCACAAAACTCGCACAGCTCCTGCCCGCAGCTGACTCTGAGAAGGTTGCTTCCTTTCCAGCCCTCTCCTCTCACCCTTCCCTCCCACCAGCCGGCCGAAGTCATCACACGGCACAATTGCTTCTGCGCGTAGAGTCATGGTAATTCAAAACAAAACACTGAGAAATTATTTCTACTGTTTGCCATAACAAAGGTGATTTCTCTGCGGGTGTCCCCATTTCCTTCAGATTCCAGCACAGTAAATTTCACATCACTTATTTAATGCAAACAAGAATCACTCTTTTGCTTAGAAAAAGCACCGTTTATAAAGTTTTAGAAATATTTCCATTTGTAAAACTGTATCATTAGGAACAAAATGAGATTTTAAAAACCGCCAAACTCTAATGGTATTGCAATCAATTCTCTTACAGGTTCCCAAAATCTAAATTTTCCGTAAGTTACTGTGATATGGTTTCATCATAAACTATGACTATTTTTCTATAACAAGGAACCTTTTAATGTCCTGATTCTTTTTTTCACCATCAAAGCTAGTTCTCCGTAAATGAAATGAACTACAAATTTTTGTTTCGGTGGGTGACTCTTCTGCAAAGTAAACATGGTCTATTAAATAATAATAATAATCACAAAAATGGACCAAATGTAATATTCTCAATCAATGTTATTAAATCCTTGAACTGAAGTAGAGACATCCACAGATTTAAATGCAAGTTTGTGTACCTAAAATTCTATTCTGGGTATCTATCTATTACGATTCAAAGACTTTCTTAAAATCATCATATTTCTATTTTTTCCTACTCCAATAGCTTGATTAAATTACACCAGAAACTGTTGTAGGTGCCGAGATACGAACTGTTATACAGACACAAACATACGACTTCCAGGGGTATTTTCAGCCTCGAGTCCCCAAACAGGCTTCCCAATCCATATATAAGCATCAAAACACCAAAACAGTATTAAGATGTGCTCAGCAACCAACGTTTTCTAGTCAGTCTTTGAAACCAAGAAATACACTAAAACACACAAGATTCCTTTAGTAGATATTGAAATGAGAACTCGGAGCCAGACCTGGAACACGCAGATCTGATAATGTAACAATTTCCTAGTTTGTTGTTTGGGTTTTTTTTTTTGGGGGGGGGGGGGATCACAACATCTTATTTGGGGAAAAGGGGTTAGAAATGCTCCTGGCTTTGCCAATACACTGAGGATATTGCAATGGTTCTGTCAGCTTGTGAGGTGGTCAAAAATAAAGGAGAAGCTTTTGCTGAAAGCTTCAAGTTTCAGCAGCAGCAGCGACAATTTGAAAGTTGAAAATGTTGCAACTGGAAAACCAAAATGTTTGATTTCTGAAAAAACTGTTCCTGCCTGTCTTGTGGGTCAGAGCTCCAGGGCATCCTTCCCTGCTATGGGCCAGCCAGGCTGCGTCCACCATCATGAAACACAGTCAGCTTCTTGTCTGGAAGGAAAATGGTACATGAGAACAAATTCTGGTCCAAATGCATCATGAAAGACAAAAATCCCTCAGACCTGGCCTGTGGAAGGCAACAGAAGTCTTAATCTTAACAGGAGGTCCATTATCCCAGTTTCTCAATTTTAATTTTTGATGCATCTTTTTTTTGGCTACACAGACTTTGAATTTTCGGGGCTGCTGAACATGCAATTCTCATTAAAGTCACTGGCAGCTGCAGACATGCAGCGCTTCTGAAGTCCTGCCATAATTGCCAGAAAACAGGAGGGCTAAGAATTTGCAGAGTTTCACTGAAAATGGGATAGGCGGGAGTGAGAAATCCAAAGCCGGGCTTCAGACGGCTGGAGTTCATCACATTTAAACAAAAAAAGGATGCAGCGAGTGTGGCTGAAACCCGGCTCTTGCTAAATGAACAGATCCCTGTTAACTGCAGCGAGACTTTTGCTGCATTTAGCATTACAACTTTTTTTTTTTTTTTTTTTTTGTCATATAAGGTGAGGTCTCACTGCTTTAAAGCCCGTCCCAGGACACGGAACAATTCCCGGTTTTATCTGTCCTGACCACACATATGAAACATGTGAGTGATAGAGGGCAGCTGCTGCTGTTGCTGCCGCCGGTGGCGGCTGCAAATCACACAAACCAACGCCTTCCTGTCCCTTGGGAGAGAAGTGAGGGTTCTGGTTTATAAGCAGTTAGAGAAGAAAAAAAAAAAAAAAAAAAGAGAAAAAAAAAAATCTACACCTTGCAGCAGACAGCGAGCCTGGGGCTGGCGGGGTGAGGAAGTTAATCAGCACCGAGCAGGCTGTTCGGGATGAGGCCAAACAGATGGCTCGTCTCTGAAACGGCAAAACGGGAAGCAGATGTGGCCACCGCTTCTCCCCATGCATAACTGGGAACCAGCCGGTTGGTGAGGAAATTTGCATAACAAGGATAATTTGGTATCAAAACTGTCCCTAGAAGCGATCTGAATGGATCTGGGCACAGTTGACAGTTTTCACTTCTTGTTTCCCACTCGATGTTCAACCAGATTAAATTTTAATTTTGAACCTACTGTTTGCCTGAGGTTGCTCTCAGCTATCTTCTAGGGAAACCTATGATGCAGGCAGGGAGGACTCAGCAGGTCTCTGCTGAAGCTTTCGGGGCCAAAACCCTGATCTCTGTTCAGTCAGTTGAAATTTTAGTGACTAATTTCAGCGGGCTCTGATTTTCAATTTAAAGCCCATCAACTTCACGTCATTCTATGGACAACCAGCAAAACCCAGCCTGAGCTAATATCCTCTATTTGCGTGCACCGAAATTCACAGAGCCTGGATAAGGGTACGCTACAGGCCTGGGCTAACGCCCTGTGTAAGCTCCTTACTACCAAGAGCGGAGCCGAGAGCCCCAGGCGAGCCCAGCGTCTCTCCCCACTGCCCCGGGGGGAGCGGGGTTGGGGGGCCGCCCACTGCAAAGCCTCACCGGCCCCTTGGAGCCTTTGCACCTGCCAGCGCCCCACAAAAACACTTCACCAAAAAAGCTGGGAAAAGAACACGAATATCGAGGGGGCAGTTTAACACGCAGATACGATGTACGACAAGTAAAGGAGGGGTTTCTTTTTTTCTAGTCCTCCCTATTTTGTTTCAGAGGACATCGTAACGTCTATTTGACTACAGCTTTTACTTTATAGTGTTTCTGTTGCATCGACAAGGACTAAGTATACTGCAGCCTTAATACATCATATAAATTAAAACAGAGATCCAAAGAGCTCTTAACATTAAGGGAGGTTCAAATCTGGATTCAAACACTCCGGTTTTGTTTCACTGATAGTTGTAGTGTACAGTAAAGTACCTTTATCGTCTCGGGGAGCTTCCTGCGTGTAGCCATGGGAGAGAATATAGGCTCATTCTCCACCGTGTTGGAGAAAAAGAAGAGGGAGTAAATACTTGCTGAAAGCCGGTATTTGCGGGCACTAACAGAAGCACTGTTACAGGAATTTTACTTTCTTTTTTTTTAGCGCAGCACATATGCGATTTACCTCCCCACCTCAGAAGTCCTACTCTGAAACATTCACAAACTCTTCATTTTTGCATTGCATCCAGTCACTTAGTTCTAGACTAATAATATATATAGTATTTTATTTGCATAGTCTAGCAAATGCACATGGGAAATGCACTTAACACACACATGTATGTAGGGGGTTTTTTGGACTCATTAAATATTGGTACAAATTAGAATGATTACTTCTGCTTTGGAAACATCTGTCTCGCTATCCCTTTGTAAGTGTAAGCTGGCTGAGACGCAAACCAGTTTTATAAGGTCTGACGCTGATATTATGGTAGCACCTGACAGGAGAATTTCTACTGCAGTAACCAGAGTAAACCTGAATAAGTGAAAATAGTCAAGCTGCTGGAGAACACACAGTGCTAACAGACCCTGCAGTTCATGCACGTGCAGCGTGCTGCTTCTCCCCAAGTCACAACCACCTTGCATTTAACTGACCTTTAAACAAAGGTTGGATCCTGATCAGCAGAAAGAGTAGACATACACAAGAAGAAAAGCTAGAGTGGTTTTAGGAAGATGACGAAATGCACGTGTTAATAGGCTAAGAAGTCTGAAATTAAGCATTTTCAACAAAATTCCAAAGCCCAAACCAGCAGAAGGAGACTATAGGCATCTGCCTGAGTTTCGTTAAATAGTTCTTGATAGCTGAATCATCATTTGGTCATTGGAGGTAAGGGCAAATGTACCAGAAGCGATAGGAAGACCAGAAGGGAAATGAAGGGTGGTAGAAGATTGGGTGGAAAAATTAACACATCGAGTTCAGCAGTGAAGAAATTACTCTCTACCATAAGGGTTATTACCACAGAATTAAGAAAAGCCAAAACCAGTGCATTTCAGGGGAAAAAAATATTCTACCATTCTTAATAGTTGCATGCCTTTTACACTATGGAAGGGTTGGCCTCTTCTCTTGATTATCCTTAAATCTAAAATCAATTTGTGAACTAAAACTGTTTTTTGTTTGGATTTTAGCAACTTCCCCCTTGCCAAATCCAGACAGCCAATGCAGGTGTTCTCGCTATACATTCATACTTCCTTTTTTCTTCAATACCTGACAAAGCAGAGAATCACATAGTGTAAATCCTTTTTAATAATTCCTTTCATGTTGTCATTAATGTTAAAAAAAAAATCTCTTTTCTTAATATCCCAGTCTCCAGAGACACACAGTTCTGCAGAATATCAATTTTGTTTCAAATACAGGAGGTGGGTAGCTATGTTGACTTGCGGGGGGGGTAAGATTACAATAAGTGGAAATTACTCTGAACCAAAAAGGAATATCATTTCATCCTATTATCTTTAAATTTATTCTATAGTTTCCAAAAAAAAAAGATACAATTTCTGAAATGCTGGTAAACAGCAGCACTACTGTGAAACTGTTACATCCTTCCCCCTTCCCTGAAAGGGAAATTGTAGCACAAAAAAAGCCTAAATTCCTTACGCAAGGTCATGCAATGAGTTTTTGACAAAATCAGGATTGGTAGCCAGGTCTTCTAACACTCGCTTATTCTCCAGCCACAGACTAGGCTTCCTCTTCAGTGGGTGGTAAACTCAGGAATCCGTATTTGCAGACCCTTGCACTAACTCCTAAGAGCTGTAAAAAGGCCACAGGTCTAAGAATTCAGGCTTTAGATTATATCTCTCTGCGTGTGTGTGTGTGCGTGCGCACTATATGTGTATACACTATATGTGTGTCTAATTAAAAATATTCAATAATGTATATATTTTTAACCAACAGTTGCCAGTTTTCCTTCCACTTCGTTACTGAAAACATCTTACGTTAACTAAATTTACAGAGTATTTTGACCAAACATACAAAGATACATAAACCTTCCCATGATCAGTTGTTGAAGTTAGACAGCTTTTGCCTTGCAAATGTCTTTAAATGATGCAGAGATAAAAAGGAAAACAATACTGGGAGAGGGGCCCTCTGTCTGACGTCTGCGGGCCCTCTCTCAGTTTTCCTACCAACACGCAATGAGCTGCTCAAATAACAGTTTTACAGTAACCAACCGATTTAACAAATTGGGATGCTTTTCTAAGCCTTAAAAACACAACGCAAAATCACTCTGTTTACCCCCCCAACTATCTCAGGAGGGAAAAAAACCCACCAAAAACCAAAAAACCAACAGGGCAATAGCCAGGTGAAAATATTATGCTCCAAAGAAAAAGAAACCTATGATGGCTTTAGTTAGCAGGCTAATTTACCACAGAAAACAGAAGGCTCGCTGGAAGCTTTGCACAAATACCAACGTGCAAAATAGAAACTTCAGATAAGCTGTGGAAAGAGGGTGGGATTTCCAGAAAATAGGGAAGGACTTGTTACACCCTCCTTGTCAAATTTTGCAGGATTCCACAGCTTCTCTGGAGAAACGGTATGTGCAGAGGGGGATTTGGTTCTGCTTCTCCTAAATAAACTGCTTGCCTAATTTCCTTTGCAATTAGAGAAATATTCGACTCCAAAACCCATCCTTTCCACATCTTACTGTGCTGTGTACTTTTGCTACTCAGCCTCTGGCCACTTCCATAGTTTTATATTATGAATATTATAATTACATCAATACCTTACTTTTTCTCAAACCCTAGGTTGCGCTAATATTAAGCAAGGTGAAGTCGCTGGGGCAGGGAGGGTGGTGCCGCTCAGCGGCTCTCAGCAGAGCCTCTCCAAAAGGCGTGCAGGGACGGAGGGCCAAGTCCCTTCGCTGTTTCACGCCGCGCCAACACGGGAAGTTACACAGCCCGTCTTTCTCAGTGTTTTCCGAGGTCATCCTTGGAGCTTTTTCTCCAGAAAAGCAGAATAAATGCTTTGTCATAGGCAGGCTAGCGCGGTCTTGCTTTCTAAGCTCTCCCATCGCGACTGCCTCCTGACAGCACGTCAGTCAGAGCCCTTCCCCAGCGTACGCACGCCCGGCATCTTCAGCCTGGGACGTGCCCTGCTGAAGCCCATCAGCTGCCCGAGCGTCCGAGCTGCAGCAAGGGCACGGGGCTATGCCGGGGGAAAGCAGGCAGCGCCCCAGCCCTGGCCCTTAGCCACCAGACAACCGCCCCAGGGGCGTTCACCTGCCTCCAGTCTTAACCAGGCACCTCAAGACACCCCATTTCCTCACGAGGGAGGTATTCAGTCCCACAGCACACCGTGGCGAGTTCGCTAGCGTGTAGTTAGATAGGAAATACCTAGAAGAAACAAACACAGAGAGGCTTGGTGGCAGTGGAGAGGGGAAAGTAAATTTGCACAATATAAAAAAAAATATTGGGGGGCAGCAAAATACAAAAAAGAATTTCTTCAGAAAATTGCACTTTGCTCATTCTTGGCTTCTTTAGACTAAGCCTGCCTCTGCGTCGGGAAAACACTGGGAGGAATGAAGGTGGATGTAAAAAACACTGGCTTTTGCAGTTAGCTTTCTAAAAAGTTTTATTGCCGTGATAAGAAAAAAAAAATGGAATCGTACAAATGCCATGTACAATCAGCATACAAAAAGTGGGCCTGGAAAGAGCTCCTGCAAAGATGCATGTTTCAGGGAAGGGATTTATCTTTTTTTTTAAGGTAGCCTCATATTAGTTTCAATTTTAACTATGTATCAGGAAAAAATAAAATAGGGATTTTGGACTGACTTACAGAAGTCTTGAAAAACTACATAACAAATTCCCGGACCCCACAGAGTGCCTTAGCATGCTTTAGACACAAAAATTAAGTACAGGGTCCAAGAGTGCACCTCTCCCCATTCAATAGGCAGGACAGCTATGTTACATGGCCTCCTCCCAGACGCCAACAGGAGACCCCTCCAGCGGTCACCGCTACCAAGATTTCAGTAGCAGCACGTTCAGACCCATAGGACAGAACAAGAGAGAGATGTTATCGCCATTTCCTCGCTCTTCCCTCAGACGATTGGTCTCTAAAGCGAACGCTCCCTTCAAAAAAGAGAACTGCAGTGGCATACGGCTTTCCCCCCGGCCATCCATGCCGCCCGCTCTGTGCCGTTGCCTTTCCAGGGATTTGCCGAGCGGCGCTGCCGTGTCGAAGACCGAATCTGTAGTCCAGTAATTTGTTGGTTCAACAAAAGGCATGGCTGAAACAAGCTGCCTGACTCAAAGAGCGTACGCTTCCTGTTGTTGGCAGAAAGTGAGACTTCGCGCTGTTCCCCCTTGCTTCCTTTAAAAACAGAGCCAGGAATTGATGTAAATTGGCTGCAAAGCGCCTGACCCACAAAGCAGGGAAGTGAGAAACTGTAGGACTCGGGAAGATAGAGCAATATTAGCCACCTATATCTAAATAGATACGGGTTTTTAATATACTTGATCAATGATCACGGATGGCATCAGCCATTTTCACTTGAAATGTGCTCAAGGGGCGGAAGTCTTCAGCAGCTCTGCAGAATTCTTTCTCCCGAGAAATCAGTCGGGAGGTTTCTTCAGTCACAAAAACGATCTACCATACCAACCACAGACAGGCGTGCCTTACGCTGCCCAGACAACTCTGTCAAACGTTAGCAGAGGGATCACCCGGAAAGTTAATTAATTACCCAGCACATAGGAGTTCTGCCTTCTGGGACTTCTGTCGGGTGGGTCAGGAGAAGGTCCCTGCACCGCTGGGGTAAGAGTGGTGCCAGATGTTCGACCCTATTACGATAGCACTGATGATTTTTACTTGCGAGGCAACACAAAGAGAGCAACAACTGCCATTTGCTATCAACCAATACTCAAATGAATTGAGACTGTTGAATTAATTGGGCTCAGCTCCTGTTACCTACCTGTTATATATCTACATTTCAATGCATTTTCAGGATCTTCAGCCTGGGAGACTGCTCGTATCTGCTCATTTACCCCACTATTAAACTTCCTAGGATCGAGGATCAGTTTCAACACAAACGCACCGTACTGGGATTTTCACCTCTTTTCCCAACCCCAGTGTAATATTACAGCCTGAGACACAAGGTAAAATTAATCTTTAAAAATCCTATCTTTGTTAAACAGGGAGTTTTAGAGATGTCAGGCTGTTTTTCACAGCTCCCTCCAAAAAAATCTTAAAAATCGAAGTCCACCCAATGAATCAACAATAATCCTTAATAACATGCCAGTAACAAGTCATTAATACTGGATGATTTTAAGCGACAAAACAAGGAAACATAACTTTGACCACCCTTGGGCTTTCCTTAAGAAATTGGGTGGACTTCTTTGGGAAAAGATCTCCATCTGGTGGCAGGCTATAAAAAAGATGAAGTCAACACTACAGAGGTGTTACTTTCCCTTGAGAAGACTGCTGTTACTAGAAATGGGGTGGATTTGTTGTGGATCACTTTTTCTCCATAAATTTCTAAACCTTATATAGGATAGACTGAGCAAGGCATCTTTTAGTCTTGCTAAGTCTGTCCTAAATGCATGTCTAGCACAAGCATTGGAGCTCATCTGGCTCACGTATCCCATCGCACAATTTTTCCTGCTGACAGCGCTGCGGGAAAGACATCCCCAGCCTGTGGAGGATGAGAAGCAGCAGTGCCATTGCCACCTGCATCTGCAGGCAGATCTGCCAGGACATTAGGACTCGCCTACAGGCAATGGCTATGTCCCCCTATAGCGATACAAATAAGGCGGTACTCCTTTTCCACTGCTGTAAGGGCAATGAGACTCTTAAAAGATACTATTTTTCACGGGGATTATGTTATACAGATGAAAGGTAACCTTCCCTGGTACAAATTACCCCTACTCTGGCGTCACTAGAGGAGGGGGGTTGTACTATCGTGACTATGTGGGGAGCTGTACTACCATAACTATTTTTAAAAGCACATGAGAAATCGTTTTTGCGAATGAAACTACAATGGAGCAGTCCCCAGCACGCTCAAGTTTGTCCCTTCCGAGACATTTACAGACAGAGCGTTAATATATATTTTTAGCAGATGACAGCAAAAGTTTCTGAAAAGTTGATCTCGAGTTCTCTTGCATTTCTTTGGTGCAAAACTTCCGGTTTTGGAACGACTTCTGATATCACGACGTTTTAGTTATCACATTTAATTTTTTTCAGTCAACTGTAAGACTCACTGTCATGTGACAGTAAGGCACCGCATCAAGCAGGGTGGAACCTTTTGAATTTATCATTAAAATCACTGGGAAAAAAAATCACAAGGGATGTTCGGAAAATAACAGGCTCATCACAGAACCTGGGAAGAAATTACCTCTTACCTCCTCCCTTGTCACTACAAGCGTATTTTCTACCTCTTCCTTCTCTCCAGCTGTAGCTATACCAGCCCAGAGTTTCTGTGACCTTCTTGAAAGTGGAGTTTTTCTGTTGCCTAATTTTATGACATCACTGCTAAATGTATGCTTTTATATAACATTAAGCCATCAACAGATAGTGAAAAATTTATCATCAGCGCCAAAATAACTTCAAAGTACACAAGTTTATTCGCATCTTTACATGTAATCAGTTTCCCCGCGACACTTTTCAATTTTCTCTGTTGATTCTTTTTGAATTTTCTCCCTTTTTTTCTAGGGGTAGCTGGCACCAGAATAGCTTGCAGAAACCAGCTTCCAGAGTTCATGCCGTCTCTGGAAAAAAATTCTCCATAATTTAAGAAAAATCAGGAGTCTCTATAATTCTACTTACGTGGCTATATTCTTCACTATAACAGAGCTATATCCATTCTGTAGCGCAAATAATTGGTATGCAAGAAATACGATATACCAAGAGCATTCAAGCTTCCTATGTCAATAACTCACACCTCTTCTTATTTCTTTTCATATTTGGAAAAAAAAAATCCATAGGTGAAATAATAATGAAGGCCAAAGTTCTCCTTCTTTGGAATACTGAATTAAGTATATGAGCACAAGCTATTTCATGACAACTCTTGTAAGAAGTCTCATTGGTTACATCAGATCTGCAAGGATAAGCCGTCACTAGTTGTAACTGGCAGAAAATAAAATTACTTATCTGGAAAAGGAGAAAACAGACTCGTAGGTCTTAATCACCACCGAGTAATATTTCTAACTGGTGTCGCCTATTAATCAAAACGATTCTGTGTAACAGGTTTAGGTGGAAGGACCATCCCAACTGACAGAGACATCCTTTCCTCTGGCTGTAGGTAAAAAGTCAGGAAAAGACAGTTTTACTAGTATCAGTGAACAGAGTAAAAAAATCATAGAAGTTACTCTAAATTTAAAAGCAGAAGCCTAGGCAATTTCATCTCTTCTTACATTTTAACCCACAGTACAGAACTCAAAACCTGTTAAGAATCGGGTAGGAATTTTCACAAGCCACTGCCTGGAATTTTGTGATCGACTTCTAAAAAAAAAAAACATTATTATTTTTTTTCCTGACTGTAAACACACAATCATCCTAGATGGTCTTTCATCTCTTTCTGTGGGAAGAGGCCAGGGGCTGCCCCGTGCTGGACACAGCTGATTCCAACGGTGGAGCAGATACCCACACTGCGGCCCATGAGACAGCCCAGCTGGAGCAGATGGATATTCCTGAAGAAACTGTGGTCCACGGAATGCCCACACCAGAGCAGAGGAAAAGCATGAGGGGGAAGGAGCTGGGCGAGAAACTGCTATGTACTGACTGCAACCTCCCACCCCCCTGAGCCCCGTGGCAGCAGGGTAGGAGAGCTGGGAGTGAAGTTGAGTCTGGGACAGCGGGGAGGAAAGGTGGTGTTTCAATGTTTGCTTTTTTTTGTTTCTCACTACCCAAATCTATTTTAATTGGCAATAAGTTAATTATCCCCAAGCTGAGTCAGTTTTGCCCATGGTGGTAACTGGTGAGTGATCTCCTTGTCTTTACCTCGACCCACAAGCTCTCCCATCCTATTTTCTCCCCCCGTCCCACTGAGGAGGGGGAGCAAGTGAGGGGCTGGGTGGGCAGCTGGCTGTTAGCCAAGGTTAACCTGCCAGAGTATCTCTTCAGGTAAGAAAACTACTCATGAGCCTTCTTTCAAAACTCTCCCAAGCCCATGCTTTCATTTCCATTTCAAAGGAAAGCGCACTCATGAGTTTGAAGACGAGTGCAAGCGTTGGTTGTATATCTACAGTTCAAAGCATCGTCCAAGTCTTAATAAACGTAAGTGTTCACCAAGACCAATCCCTCACTGCCATCAAAATTATAATTTTAATAGGAAAAGTGGTTTTTTGTTTGTTTGTTTGGTGGGTTTTTTTCCCCAATGACATGTTGGCTTGGGAGTTCCATAATTTCTATTAGAAAAACAGAAATTGCATTATTTCAATAGGACAATCTTACCGATGCTCTTAGAGGCCAGTCTGGTTTTCATCCCCTTGCCATTAGCAGACGATGATCATTGCCGCTTCATCAGCTTTTTACCTACTTGTGTTGGCACAGTTTCCTATAAACGAAAGTTCATCTGGGGATTTCATACTGCTCCGAGACAATTTAGCTAACTCAAATACAAGATGCACCGAGAACATGAAGAGTCTGAATTGCCTTGATTATTAAGACCACCTCACCTTTCCAGGACTGCAATTATTTACCTTTGTTTGAGAGAAACTAAGAGATTGTGCACCAAATGTTACTGAACCACAAAACCAGAGGAGAGTCCTGCATTTCCTCTTACGAAGTTCAGCCAGCCAAAAAGAATAAATAATGAAGTACATAGGTTTCTGCATACACCAAACAGATCCATTAAAGTGGATTTATCTGCACCATTTCCCTTAAATTACAGTCATGCCCTACTTCCGTGCAATTTTCTGTATTTTGTGAAATTATGTTACCGGCGATCTAATCTCTTGTTTGGTGGCACTGTTATAGCGGGTTATGAAACACATATTGGGCTAAGTCCTGCTGACTTGTGAGTCCTGCAGCAAAGCCTTGAATATTGCTAGATGGCTGAAGGGACAGTCGTATTACCTGCATCATTACTAAAAAAGAGAAAGAATAAACTTTACCTAATGTTCCCTTTCACTATTTCTGTGTGCTTTCTAAAACAAAAGCATGCTCATGTAATTCAAGAGGGTGCTAAGTAATGAATAACGTAAGAAGCAGGAGGAAGAATACTCCTGCCTGGTGCTGCGGTTCTACCTTGTATCTCATTCACAAGTTCCACTTTGCAGAAGACAAACATAGCGGCACAGCGTTTCTCTCCCAGTCCCTGTCATTTTAGGCGGCATTTTATTCTCCATCACCATGTGCATTCTCACTGGTCCTGCCAGTACAGCCATTTCCATTAAAATATGAATATTCAGATCCACACATAAGAGCACAGTATGCTCACACAGCATACCAGAATAATTCCCAGCATAAATAAGGCAATTATTTAATCATACATAAGGGTTTTATTACCCTTGAGCAACCCTTAGGTTTTACGAGACAATCAGAAGTCTCCGGGGTTTTCATTCACTTGCCCGAGACAATATTTTAAAGAACATGTTTTCATTAGGGCTGGAGAGATGTTTGGAGAGAGCAAAAATCTTACCTAGTACATGTTTATAGCTCTCCAACGCTAAACTTGCAAGAGCAGATTTAATCTCAATCTTTACCCAAGTGGCACAAAAGTCAATCGATTTGGACCACACCACACATTTATTCTTACAAAATAATCTAATTATTCTACTTTCACTATTTCAAAAATTAAGATAAATTCGCACACCTGAATTTTTACATCTCTGAAAAACAATTTCCAATACATACCATACTTTACTAGAAACATAAGCTAAGAATAGAACTGACTTTTTTTATGTTTAAACCAGGATGAGCTCTAAGAAACACCAAGTCTTCCAAATTACTCTGAACTCAAGGCTCACTATAATCTCATAGCCCCTGTAGTTCCCAAATGGCTTTAAAAAAATGCTAGCTAAACAGCATTGATGCATTTTTAGAAAAATCTAAGTACGCAGAGCTTAAAAGCTAGTTGTTTTCCCCAATAGGAGAAAAAGTGCTTTTGAAACACTGAAAATAAAGCATGGACACCACCGCAGCCAGCTCTGCCACACTAACAAAAGAATCCAAAGGAAAGCTTTTCATTTGTTTTCCATTCAGAGGCAGCTCTGTCCAGCCAGTGGGCGAGGACAGGTTATGCAAACAAAAGGCGGTGCATTTCTTCCAGACCTTGGGTAAGAACACCACGTACAAGGTACCCAGGAATTTTACCATTGTTACATGAAGATTTTTTAAGGAGTAGAGGAACCCAGTTGATGTTGGGACACGGGATTTCTCCTTCCCCGCTGCTAGAGCCCAGTCAGGTGCACTCTCAGACTGAGGCTTCTCCCACCTTAGTTTGATGGATGCAGCTGCCGCTGGTTTTGCTTGCGGGTCCAGCCAGGAGTGAGGCTGAGCCCCTAATCCAAAATGGCAGACACACAAACATGCATACACACACACACACACACACACACAAAGAACAGAGAGCGAGCAGTGCCTTTACCAGCACGCGCATACACAGCAAATGCACTCACATAAATCCAACACCACAGCCCCATCTTGTCCCTCATCTCCAGCCGAACAGGACTGAAGCTCACCAGTGAGACACGCAGGCCCCCCACGCTCCAGCTTCACAAGAACACCACGCTGATGGAGCCTTCAAACATCGCCATGGGATTTGAGTTCATCTAAAATCCATGCCCAGACCCTGAGCCCCCTTACCCTGCCACTGGCTTATACCTTGGCTCTTTCCAGGTGCTGGTTTCCTCCTACTTGCCAGCTAGTCCAGCTTGAAGTTTGCTAGTGAGTTTTGCTAATGAGGTTTGCGTGCACAGCGGGATCCCTACAGCACCTGGCCCTAAACACACTGGCTAGCCCATGGCTGGCCCTCAGACCCTACAGCCCCTATGACCCACGGCCTCTTCTCCAGTTGCAGGTGCCCAGACCTGATAACACACATCCACAGCACAGAAAGCAAGATTAAGCAGAAAATCATCAGAAAAAGGACTTAATAAGAAGCTGTGATAGACTGCAGTGGTGTGGCACAGGGCTGTCAGACAAGAGCACTGCTTACATGAGACCGTCCCCTTTTACCCACCCTTCTAATCTTCCCATATCCACCTTGACTCTTTCCTTCCTCTGCTCCTGTCTCTTCCCAAACAATGCACCCCTAACTACCTTCCCCCATCAGTCCCAGTTTTCCTACATCCCTACCCAAAATCGCTATTTCTGATAACGTTACCTGGGTCCCCTCAGCCTAGCAGGGCATTACTGATACAGCACAGTGGGCCTTGCAATATTCCCCCCAATACTCCCTTCAAATATATGTGAGGTTTAACCATCTTCCCCTTAAACATCAGTGAAACTCGTCCACCTTTCACAGCAGCCATCTGTAATTCCTGTCAGCTTCTCACTCTGTTACTCGTGTTCAGCAATTTCTCGTATCGTGACCAGCAGTTTCTCACGGTCTTTTCAGTTGGCTAAACCTCAGGCCAGGGCCTAGACATCTGCCTGCATAACATAGGAAGATTTATTTCAAAGACAGAAACAAAAAAGTGCAGACACCCTAAATTATCATGGGTTTAATATGTGACAGCGCTAAAGAAGTGTTTCAGTGAAACAGTTTGGATGCAATTATCTACCGCAGCCAAATGTCTGGTTCCAGGTTTCATACAGCTCTAGGTCCTTCGAGGAGACGCTGGGCCGCACAGTTCTGAAGGCGCTCTCGAAGTCCAGGAAAGCAATAGGCCGTACTTGGTCTGGCATGATGGTTGCGATGTCCATGGACTGGAGGCTGCGGATAGGGCCCAGAGAAGCTTCTCGACAGAGCTGCGTCATGTCTGCCCCAGAAAATCCGTTCGATTTCTTAACTATCAGTTCGATTTCCTCTTCATTTAGAGAGCAGTGCTCCTTAGACATTAGACGGGTAACAATCTGCTTCCTAGCTGAGGCTTCTGGAAGAGGAATGTACAGTCTCTTCACTAGTCTCCTCCGGGCAGCTTCATCGATTTCTTGGGGTCGATTTGTTGCTCCAACCACGAGAATACGATCTTCAGAGGAGGTTGTTGCCCCATCTAACTGGACCAGAAATTCAGTTTTTATTCTTCTCGACGACTCATGCTCCCCATCTCCACGCTGAGACAATAGAGAATCAATTTCATCGATGAAAATCACTGCCGGCTGTTGACATCGCGCCACAGCAAACAGCGCACGGACCATCTTTTCCCCCTCGCCTACCCACTTGGAAGTCAGAGAAGAGGCACTGATGCTAAAAAAAGTCGCTCCAGACTGGCACGCGATGCACTTGCCTATAAGAGTCTTGCCAGTCCCAGGGGGGCCAAAGAGAAGAATTCCTTTAGGAGGACCACGTAACCCAGTGAAGATGTCTGGCCTCAGCATAGGCCAGACTACTATTTCTTTTATGGTAGCTTTAGCAAATTCAACTCCGGCAATGTCATCCCAGCTGACAGGAGGCCCGTGGTCCATGATCTCGTGCATAATGAGTTCGACCATTTTTGGTTCTATGTTTTTCAGTCGTTCATCCATAGGCAGCGATGGATCTGTCGGTCCTCTTGCATGAGGTTTACACTGTGCTCCTCCGTTTTCATTTCCATCTTGTTTTGGAACTGGAGGAACAAACTTGCCAAATGGACCCCGAGATCTGCCTGCACCCAGCGATTTTTTTACACCTCCGTATGATGAGACTGGTGCACGTTGGGGTAGGTTTTGAGATTTCTTTTGCTGATCCACCCACAGCTGTTCTTTTGCAGTTCTAAAACCAGGAACACTGCTCTCTTCATTTCTGTTTCTATTCCCTGAAAAACTACCGGTTTCTGTACTAATGGAAGCCTGGCACGGAGCAAGGCTAGGAATCACAGTGCTGCCTTCATCAGCCAGACCATAAAACGCTTTTCTTTTTCCAGAACTTGCGGACCATGCAGGTATAGCTGACTGATTGGAAGGAGACAAATGTTGTCCATCACGACAGTTACTCGACATTCTCAGAGAACTACCACTTGTCGCTTCTTTACTTCCAAACAGTGGAGTGGCCTGGAAACCTATATGAACCTGTTCGTTTAAGGAGGCTGAAGAGGCAGGAAGCGTTTCCGAAGTTGTGGTCACAGGAGGCACACTGCTTTGAAGAGACTTTGAAGACAAGGGATGCTCAAGGAGATCTGGTCCCTGACTCGTGCATTTTGCTGAGCCAGCACAGAGCTCAGTCTCTCCGGCACTGCTGAAGATACTGAGTTTAGGAAGACCTGGAGCGGCGGAGGCACTGACCCCTTTATCAGCTAGCACACAGGCATCTGTTGGTGCCATCTGAGAGCTTTGGAAATTTTTGCCAGCCTGCATCCTCTCTTGCACACACTTTAATTCAAATACATTATCTGTTGTCAAGGCAGATTGCCACTTGTCACTGTCATTTTGCTGACACTTTGCCAAAGTCAAAATGTTTTCAGCGTAGTTATTCAAGCCAGTCTCTATGTTGTCAGAGTCAATAATTGCAGAGTATTTCTCTGCGTATTTTTTAAACAGGTTGGCAGCACAGACCTGAGAGATCTCGGAGTTTGCCCATGCATACTGAATACGCAGGATTTTGGCACGGTATTCATCTGCCTTCTGTCCAGGTGCGCAGGTGCCAGAGGTAATAGCAAAGTAACTTTTCTGCCAGTCGCTCAGGTGCACAGTGCTGTGGGTGGGGGCTTCCATCACTGACACTGAAACATACACAAAATACCTACTGTTATAAAATGCATTTCACAGCTACTTGCTTTGGCTGCTTTCCCCCTTTCCTAAATACATATACATGAAAACATACATTATTTTAATTGAGAGAAATAGCGCAGTAGATCTTGCAAGCTATTTAGCCAGTCTGGACACTTTACCATTTCCAAAAAGCAACGAGCTTTGTGGTGTAAAGCCATTTAGACTGAGGTTCTCTTTTCTTTCTTGTTGAAAGAAAACAAGGGGGGGAGGGGGGAAGAGAGAGTTTGCTTCTAACCAGAGGTCTCCTGGGGAGGTAAGTAGACTGCAAAGAACGGTAACAGATGGTCAAACAAAAATTGGCCTTGTTAAATGAAATCACCAGTGCTTTCACTCTTATTTGACAGAATACGGCACAGTGCAGAGGCAGACAGATTATACATCACTGTCAGAATGATGACATTTACTACAGTGATGGTAATAAAAATGAAACACTGAAGCTAATAAGTAAAACTACATGCAAAGTCTGTGAGGGGAGGTAAAAGTGGAATGAATAAGCCTGAATTTAGTAAACTTTCAGATTAAGAAAATATATACAGATTCATAGCAAGTGTTCAAAACTATTTATTCCACTTAGAACATACTAAAATCTCCCCATTTTATATTTTAGAGAAACAAAGCTCTTGTGTGTTTAAAGCAATGCTTGTTTCTCAGATTTAGAAAGTAGACTTTAAATTCCTTCAGCGATTTTTTAGTTAAAGAAATAGGAAAGATGACATTTGGCTAGGAAGGAGCATTTTGCCAGACTTGAAAAGATATGCTCATGTTTACGATGTATTTTCAGTTGGACTAGATGATCACTGTAGATCCCTTCCAACTGAAATATTCTATTCTATTCCATATTCAAATAAGTCTTTCTCTGCAATGTATCATGTACAGAAGTATTTCTGGTAATGTGAAGAATTCATGATTTCAGAAGAGACACAGGCACAAGCAAAATTAGAGGAATCCACCACAGCCTCAACAGGGTTTGCAGAAAGCTCCTAACACACAGTAATTCCCATCTCCTCATCTGTCTAATGATACACGCCTAATATATATATTACATATATTATATATATCTAGGGACATATGTCTAATATGTGACATGACCAAAATGCATCAAATTCTAATTTCTCTTTTTTTTAACTTCAATATGTACTGGATGTTCCAGCCAGAGAATACTTAAAACAAAAACTGGTAAAGTGGAGGTCCACATATTCTGCACCCCTTCCAACAGAGTACGAGTCAACCTGCAATCTTCTCCTGAATCAGCTACAGACTATGTATGAGTGCTGACTAACGTACAGGTGTAATGTATGTATGAGACCGGGGAGACAGACCTGAAGGAATAGGGGGTGTGGGGGGTCCTCTCCGTTTACTTTCAAAAAGTCTTGCATCACTGTAAGACAACAGAGAGCACAGCATGATTATGGCAGGAGGGGTTACACGCATAATTAACAATAAGGAGATAAATTATTTTGGTTTGGATTTTTTTTTTACTTCAGCCCAATTTTGTAGAGCTATTTAGAAAAGTCAATACATCTTTTACCTGCAAATTCAGTACCTTTACATGGGAAGCCAATTAAAAAAACAACACAAAAATAAGATTTCCTCTGAAAAATTACTGTCAACTTCTGCACCGTGAGAAGTCTAACTTGCGCCTACCGAATGAGGTGCAAACTCCCACCATAATCCATCTGCAGCTGAGCGACAGGTGAACAGGAGATGGAGGGCTGCAGCCTTTTATTTCTTTTCTCTAAACAACTGCTAAACAATATACTAAATAACTGTCTCTGCGCACTTAACTTTTTTGTAACTGTTGAATCAAAAACATCTTCTGAAACATAAAAGCTAAGTTCAGAGAAAGTTTAGTAGCAGGCATTTGCTCCCATTAAATATTTCCATAGAGTTACATCATTCAGAATATAAAATCTCAAGTTCACCACCACTACCTAAAGATTCAGTACACATCTTCACAGCACTGAGGGAAGGTCATAATAAGTGAGCAGTGGTAGCCAGTTTAAAATTTCAGTTTGATTTTTCTTCTTAAGTATCTTCTAATATCACAGTCTCTCCCTATTCTAATTCCTGTTAGTTGTCCTCATAGTCTTACTACTTTTACCCCAAGAGCTAGCCAAATGCCTACACGGACAGTCAGTCCTTCTTCAACAGCCAAAACTGTTCCTAGACGTTGTGGGCATCATACTTTCATCTAAGTGTCTAACGTTGGGGGTTTATCAAAGCGCTGACAATAACGAATTTCTGGCATGCAAGCGTTCGGCCTCAGCAAACAGTGGGATAAGTAACTACCTGACACGCGTGCTGGACGCCATTACATTGATACATGAACATATACACCCATTCGAAACGTGGGGAAAGCCTGCTTGCCCACAGGCAAGAAAACCAGAAGGGAAGCACGCCGGCTGCCCAGGCAAGGCTTAGCCCTCTCCGCTGCTGCGGAGCACGCACAGGCCGATACCGTCCAGCCGGCAAGAAGCCAGGGCAGGGCCCCTCAGCTCCGGAGCCCTCGCTGGCACAGCTTCAAGCAGGTCGACCTCCCTCACCGCACCGGGGGAGGGGAAGCCGAGACGAGAGCCCCCAGGCTTCCCCAGCGGCCTTCGTTCCTCCGCACCGCGGCGAAGGGACGCCCCCCGCCTCGGAATCGGCTAGTCTGGGCGGGCCGCCCGTGCGGGCTCAGCCGCGGAAGAGCAGCGAGGGCCCTCACGCCGGAGGGGAGGGGAGGGGAGGGGAGGGGAGGGGAGGGGAGGGGAAGGGAGGGAGGCGCAACGGCCGCCAACCGCCTCCAACGGCCGAGGCCCGGCGCGTGCCACTCGGCGCCTGCAGCGGAGGCGGTGGGAGAGCGGGGGTCGAGGAGAGCGAGGCACCCGTGCGGGGGGGCGGGGGGGGTCCCGCAGCACGGCCGCGGCAGCCGCGCAACTCCTCCCGGCCCCCGCCGCGCGCGCGCGCACACCCACCGGCCGCGGCCGCCGCCAGCCGCCTCAGCGGATCCCGCGCCCGCTCTGCCCCAGGCCCCGCCCCGCTCCCGCCCACCAATCGGATAACAGGGCTCTGGGAGGCGCAGCCAATCAGAGCTCGGAAGGGAGGGCCGAGCGGAAGGTGGGAAGGTTCGCTGCGCCGACGTCATCCGCTCGGGCTTACCGGGGCTCTGGAAGGGATGGAGAGGGAGAGGGCGGGCGGACGGGCGAGGCCCGCGCGCGGGCCTTCCTGCTCCCTATTGGCTGCGCCTGCGGCGTACGCCCTCCAATAGACGCGGGATCCGTGCCGTGGGAGGCGGGCCGGCCCCGCCCCGCCCCGGCCGCCGCGCGGGCCTGCGCGCGCGGGTGGTGCGGAGTCCGGCGTGTCCCGCCCCCGCCGCCCCGCGGTGGCGGCCCCGGGGCCCCCGCGTCGCGTGCTGACCATACGTGTGCTGACTTTTTCGGTTACCGTTGCTTGCCCCGGAGGGTTCTTGAGCTCTGACGTGCCCGCGCACGCCTCGGAAAAACCGTCACGGCAAAGGTTTGGTTTCAGCCGGCAGTTACAGCAGTCGGGAAGGAAGAGGCTGGAGGATTTGAAAGATTTTGCTGCCTTCATCGCCTCGCCGGGCCATGTCCAACGGCAGCAGGGAGCGGGGGCGTGAAGTGCTCCCGTGCGGCGGCGGCGGCGGCGTGCCCTTGCCTTTACGCGCGTTCGGTGGCCGCGGGAGCGGGCGTGCCGCGGCTTCCTTCCGCGTCGAGCTCGACGGCTGCCCGGAACGGCAGGGCGGCCACCTCCCGTCGACGTGCCCCGCTGCTCGTTTCGCTCCTGTCGGTGGGAAGGCCCTCCGGACGCCCTTCGTTTGGAGGAGGCTGGGCAGGCGCCGCCCCGCGCCCTCCTCAGCAGCCGCCCTCCGCGCAGGGCGAGCTCCCCGGGAGGGGCGCCCGAAGGCAAGCCCCGGCTCGCCCGGGGAACGCTGCGGCTGAGGTGGTATCCCAGGGCAGGCTGAAGGCAGGCCGCGCGGGCCGCTTGCGGCTAATTCGCCTGTGCTGTTGAACGGTCACCGACACCAGTGCCGGAGTCGCGCTGTGCAGCTGCCACCCTTGGTGGAGGTTCGGGTGGTAGCGATGGGCGCCCGCGCCCTCCGTGCACGCAGCGCCTGGCCTCCGCGGCTGCCCGTTTCATCTCGCCCGCTGTGGCACAGGCTGCAAGGCTGCCGCAGCCACCGCGGCAGGATCCGAAGCTAATGCTGTCTGCCATCCCCGGAAAGAACAGCTGCTGAACAGGCTTTTTTGGGAGAACGGCTCTGCTAAAGGCCTCAGCGGCAGTAGCTGGACTCTCTGGCAGGGGGACGGGATGAGCAGCGTCATTCCTTACAGGGCAGAAGATGGTGGCCCAGGTAGATCTACCTGGTCATGGAGTCCCTAGTTGGATCACACCAACCCACGTTCAAATCAGCACACTGTGCTGCAGTTACGCCTCTGGTATTAACATAGTCGCTTCTGTGTGGGTGAACATTTAATTTCCCACAAGAAACATTTCCTACAGTTACTGTCAGGTTTTTGTTATACATCAGGCTTGTTATACCATTAGAGCAGACAGCATATTAAACTGTCTACACTACTATGCAAGCTATCATCTAAGACCAAATTGGGCTGACATTTATAGTTTGTAACGCTGCTGCCGTCAAACTTCCCCCAAGGCGCGCCTGCCTGATGTCCCTTGGGCTGCACAGGGGCAGGGAGCGAAGGAGCCTGCAGCTGCAAGCTCCCCCCAGGAACACGGGCTGCAGCGAGGCAGGGCTAATGAAACGGGCCGCTGCCTTGTCCTACCTGATTGCGCCTGAGCTCCAAACCAAAGCCGAAGCTGGGCAGCGGGCTCCGGCGGCAGATACAGCTGCAGGACCATGCAGAACTTTACGGAAGGGTCGGCATCGACCCCAGTTATGGCCAGGCATTTTTCAGACTCGTGTCGCTGAGGAGGAAACTTCCCGCAGGAACTCTCACTTGCAAAGTAATTTGGTCGAGGAACACATTGAGAAAAAGTCACCGATGGTGAAAAGCAGAGCACTGATGTGACCTGAGTGGGGAAGCTGGACCCCTTACAGCACATGCGGCGTGAATAAAATGGGAGACGCTTGGTTAATAGCAAAGACAGACAATAGTAATAGTTCTGTTTCCATTTATTAATGCTGCCAATGAAAACCTACATGTCTGTTTAATAGGCTTTGGATACAGATTTTAAAGGAACTCGAGAGCTCACAAATTATAAAAAAAAAAAAGCACTAAACGTCTCATCATTTTTCCATTTAGCTCATACAGACTCTACATCTGCTATGTAGATATTATTATTATTTAATCTGCGCCCACCGCCCTGGTCTTCAGGGTTCCCAGCTTTATTTCTCATTTGCTCCTGTATTTGAGCAATTCAAGTTTACACATGTCTCAAGGTTTAGACTGCTGTTGTAAGGCAACTGCAATGTGAGTACTACTCATCACATACGGTGTCCTTACAGGAGGCAACAACAACAACAAAAAAACCAACAACCATGAGCAGAATCTTACATGTAAAGGCAAGAGAAAATTAGAAATTTAAGAAGGGTAACGCAGTTCAGAGTAAAATATATTAGCAATACTCTCATAATTACATATCTTTTCAATATTTCACCATCAGTAATAAAATACATTTATAATCTGTCATTATTATTAAGAATGTAAGTATTGTACTAGCACTCTACTGGTTTAAAAAAAAATACGTATGGTTACCAAAAAGTTACTTTTTTCCCCCCTTCTCCAGTAGCCGCACTGTCTCCCTTGAGATGTAGACATTCTACTAAAGCACAATTCTGCAATTTTGTAATTATTTTTAACATCAAACGGTATTAATTGGCACAGATTGGATTAGCTTTTGCACACAAGGCACAGTAAACCCAGGTTCACGTATTAACTTCATAAATACAGTATTTCTCACTTACAGATACATTGCAAAGCTACAGAATGGAAACAGCAGTTACGTTCTTCTTTCGAAAATGTTCAACGCTTTTGTTCTTGAGTTGTTACATAGTCCAGATTTCGTTTTCAGATGACCTATCATTGATACTCTACGAAGGAATTATCACGTGGGGAAAGGAGGGTACGAGAGACTGCATACTGAGGCGGCCTTCACCAGTTACATATTCAAATCATCCCAGAATTTCAGAAAAACTAGAACTGTGAATTTCAGATTTCTGTATTGGGCTGGCCCCAGGGAAATGTAATTCCGTGGGTCCTGTCACTGCTGTTTATTAGAAGATTTACTTATGTCACTTCTTTAAAAACAAAAACAAAGTAGCTTTTACCACATTTATAACATTTTAAATTAACCCTTATCCTAAATTCTTCGCCAAAAGGAGTTTTGGTATCTGGACAACAGCCTCTTCTAAAACTGATACCCGTATGCTGAAAAATGTTTAACCGAATGTCTGTTTTGGCAACATTTTCCCACAAATGTCTAGAGGGACCTATGTCTAATTCTGGGCTGTTGGGAACATTCACCTCTCCTGGGTTTGGATGTGCATCCTGCCCGCGTCCCTGTTCTACAGCAGTTTGAGGCTCAAACAGGTGTGCATCATCCAGCTCTGCTCTGGTTTCCGTGGAGAGGGTTTCCACCAAAATCCTCTTACGTTCAGTCTAGTGTTGCCTTACCTTATGCATTTCTTTTCCAATACTTGCTAGTTAGATTTTAATTTCAGTTATAGCCACATAAGCCCAAAGCAACTCCATTTCATTTCAGTGGAATTATCCCGGATTTACTCTATGACAGTTTTGATCAGAATAGGATCTCTTTTTTTTTTTTTTCCCTGGACAGACCTGGTTATATATTTCACATACAAAATACTGGTCTGTCTCATCGAGAAGGTGCAATTCTTCTCTGGCCTCTAGTGTTTTCATAATGTAAAAGCTGTAAAATTGTATCAGTGTGGACCATATTTGCTATGGATGAACATTGTTTCCCAAGTCATGAGAACTGAATAGTGTTGTTTTAAGTAAATTAATAACAGAGAAAGGAATCAACTGCCAGCATTTTCTGCTGTCAGCAGTCTACCATCTATTGCATTGTGCTACTACAGACAAACCTCATTTCATATTGGTTCTGCTAAAGAGAACGATGCTATCAAAATTTCTGATACTGTAGCTGAGAGTAGTCTCTTGTGGAATGGCTCAGTCACCTGCTTGAGTATTACTTGGTTTTGTCAGATTAATTTATCATCCCTTGCTTCATCTGTTACCTGTGAAATCAATTCCTTAGAGAAATAGTAATCAGCTTTTCCATCTGGGTGGATAACGTAGCCTCTGGCTAGCCTTACAGAAGGGCGGTATGCCATCGCCTCCCCTAGTCGCATAGCTTGACCTGCTGGAAATGCAGAACTTGGTCAGTTTTTCCTAAGTGTCGGGATTTGTGCACATCTCTTACATACCACCTGCACACACATTAATACTAACCCTTCCCCAGTTTGCACTGCGGAAGTGCGGTGATTAGGAATCGCCAGAAAAATCCACCTGGTCCATAGTCAGCTTCTTTCATCCCTTCTGGAAAGACAGTGGGTAGGAGCAGACTGTGTGCCAAATTAACTGTCCCGGTGCATGTTTCACGGTCTACTTGCAACTTCCCAAATGTAGGAAGTATACTTGCAAGGGACGGAGGAAGAAAGCTGAATAATTGTGCCAGTTGTTCAAGATGCTTTAGAAGTTAATATGAGCAGCAGAAGGAAAAGATTAAAACAAATGCGCTGTAGAAATGACTCCTACAGATTATTTTTCTTGGCGTAGCTATTTATTTTGTTCTTATTTACATAGAAATAACTGTTTGGAATTTATGATTTCAAAATGGCAGAAGTGCTTATTACAGTCAGATACTGTTTCTGACTTTCATTTCACCTCTTTTCCTGCCTTCGACAGGATGATGTATCAATGGTTTGTGTCAAGTACACATTGTCTGACTTTCTCTAAGGGTTAATTGTTTCCCAATATTTTCATATTCCATGCATCACTGTTAATGGAAGAAAACCACGGATGGGGGCACCACAGCATATTTTGGGGGTTAGTTCTCTTCATTTCTACTTTTATTGTAATTTGTTATCTTGTTTGTTAGCTGATTTGAGAAATGAAGAGTAACATTTTTGCCATCACATTTCTTAGCACATTTTGTCAAAGATTTATTACACAATGAAGTAAGCAGAATGGTAGCCATAAAAAGAAATCACAACTCTATTTCACAGAACATAGCTTATGGATTATTTTCAAGTAATCACTGCTTATAATAACTTGGTTAAAAATACAGAATACCACGTAGCACATGGCTTTTGACAAAACTCTTAAGAAGGAGCTTTTAAGAGGCCTCATTATGAATGATCAAAGTGAAAATGAATAGCCAGCATAACCTATTTGCTGAGATTTGACAAAATGGCTGTTTTAAAAGCAAACCCTTTAGAAGAAAGTAGAGAACCTGCCATAGGGACGGTTAGCGTTGATTTAGTGCTCACTCCCCCCTGATCTGGCAATATAATGAATGAAGTCTTGAGGTCCTAACTTCGTTTACAAAATTACTGCAGCAAACATGTCATGACATGATAGTCCCGAAATCATGACAACAACATTTGTGCGTGCCTGTTTAGGTAGGACCTGAACAGTGTTATAACCAGGTTACTGAACTTCCCCCAACTTGGATTCCTTCTGAAGTCATAGTCATGTGAAATTAATTGGTTATAACACCTCACAGTTTCATCTGTGAAGAAGGGAGTGGGTGTGCTAGAGGTTAATGGGGACAACGGAGGGAGCACTAACCCTTCCATTTCCATTGCCTGGTTCAATAAATGCTCTTGATTGCAAACTGGTAAGAAATGAGAGCTCGAGCCCCCATAGCTATGAGCCATGGCAAGATGAAACTATAGTACAGAGAAGGAATGACTAAGGTTACAACACAACTTGCTGGCAAGGATTTTGCTACTGCAGCTGGGCTATATAACAACAGGTTTTGTATTTTTTTCCTTCATAATTTGACTGTCCCACCTGCCCCTAAAATAAAACTTGGCAACACAGAGAAAGCCAGTTAATTACCTCCTCCCCACTGCTACTTCACTGCTGTTACTGCTGGTGGTGCTTTTGCTCCCATGTTTTCAGAAGATCAGTTGCTAGCTGTGAGATGTGCTGCCAGGCAAACTTGATGTGGGTGGATTCCACTGTGCGGGAACAAATAGCAAAACGTAGCACAAACTTCTCTCGCAGGTGGCACGGGACCAGATGAATCTTCTTGGCCTCAGTTATGCTTTTAAGAAGCGCCTTATTTAGTTCATTTGAGCCCTGAAATCATTGTAATTCAATGGATACGGTGATGAATTTCAGAAGCAAGTTTGGAATATGTAAATCCCACCAAGCAGCCAAGCCCAAGTACCACCAGTAACACGCAGCCACTTTCTCATCTCTCAGCGCTTTGCCATCAAAGGATTACAAAAAGATGACAGCACAAGAGATAATTTTTCAGCCACAAAGAGATTTATGGATTAACTGGGGTTTAGAAGGAGTGTTCACACTGGGCCATTTGTGATAGCTGACTGCTTTTTTGTGACCTAAGGTCGTGAGCTATGTAGCTTCATGTAAAAACATTCATTATTGCATCCATTTCATTACACTTTTCTTAGATCTAATCAAGCAAACGTGGGAGGATGTTTGCAATGAACTATACTAACATCGGTAAAACAAACCTTCCAGTCTTCACTTAAGCATGGCTGCTGTGAGAGAGTCTCTTGAATATGAAGATGGAAATCTTACCCTTGCTTACGAAATAGTTAAGGTAATGTATCCCTGGCATAAGTAAGTTTCATACTATCAGTAGTAACCCTAAAAAAGTATTTGCCTCAAGTTCTATAGGAAGTGTCCACCACAGAACCCTACAGAGTGGGTTTGGGGAGGGGGATTTTAAAAATGCGGTAAACTGACCCTCCCACTGGAAGTGAAGAGTCTTCTGCGTTCTGGGAAACAAAGATATAAATGTTAGATATCTTGCAGAAGGTCAGGGGGACTCTACATGCATGCAGTATTTAATTTTATCCCCTTCTAGTGTACTTCGTTCTCCTTGTGCTTAAATAGTGAATGTGAGGATTTCCCTTAGAGCAGCTGTACGCTCTTAATATCAGCTCTCAAAAGAAATAGGACTGCACGGAGAAGTACTGCTTCTTTTGCAGGTTCAGCTAATATTGCATCAACGGTTTTCCTAGTTCATGTCCATCAGCATTTGAGAATAAAACAAAAGATGTCATCAGATTTTCAAAAACGGTAGTAAATTGCTTTAAATGAAAACAATGAAAGAAGGGATCCCAAAAATCTTGGGATTTTTGTCTGATTTAGCCACACAGGATGAAGTGCTAGCTGCCTATCTTTGACAGTCTTTGTTACCCAAATTAAAGGAACCCATCTGTCTAACTTTTATAACAGCAGACCAAGAGATGGCTTCAGCTTTGCTGGGCAGTTTGCTGTAATAGCTTAGGATATACCATGTTGATCTTGAGAGCTATAATTTTATTTTTTGGGGAACTATCTCAGCTACTTTAGCCTTTACTCTTTCTATTACACTGCTGGTAACACAGAATTGCGAGAGATGCTAGGAGTATCTGCACTTTTACCGCAGCGTTCCCTTACTGAACACTGACTGCGGTAGAAGAGTCACAAATGGACAAACCCGTCTGTTCAGCAGCGGTTTTGTTACTGTAGCGGCATAGGTCGTCTTGAAAACATCCATATCAGAAGACACGTTCTCTCAAATCTGCGCAGTTGTGACTTGCCTGCTTAGCCTTTTCCATATAAAAACAAAGCATAAGGGAGACACAGTTTCCCATTAGCACTGAGGATAAATGTATTATTCTTATGGCTTTGAATCATATTAGAGTTAGAGCTGAACCTTGTTCTGACTTAGCGCAAGTTGTTAGGGAATTTGGATGACAGCCTGAAATTCATGGCTTAGCCTTAGTCTTGTAGGAGATATTTATGCAACTTCAACGCTCCTAACTAAGAAAAGGACCAGCTTTGGTGTTTTGCAAGTCCCCACCCATTATGGGTCAGTCACTGATCACAACAATATACTGCTTTCTTATCAAAGGTAATCCATCATTAACATGATGATCCTTGCCTCTAATACGAAATGCATAGCACTAACTTTTAGGCAATACAAGCGGTTATATGATGTTAAGTTAATGCCCTTGGCAGGGGTGACGGGAGGGAGGAGAAAGATTTATATATCTTTCTTCTGTTCTACTCTCACAGCTGCACCTAGGGGCTGCTGTGACACTCAGGCATCACATCAAATTGAAGTTAGTGGTGCCTAATCCTCTCCCAGAGCTTTGAGAAGCCAGCAGCCAGCTCTGATTGAGTCTGTCAGCTTCAATAAGACAGTATTCCTACCCCCTTGGAGAAATGACTAGCTTGACTTATATTAATCTGCAGACATGACAAGGAGACCAAAAATTAACCCTTTGGCATGCCACATTTGATGAAATAGTAATAATATGAAAGTCATAGATTATTAGTCCATCTGCTCAACAATGTGAAAGGCAAAAAATTAAAAGTTACAGCTAAGGAAAAAAATTAAAAAGGATTTCTCAAGAACAAAGGAGGAAAAAAAAAATCATACTTTTACAGCTGTGCAGCATTACAGTTCAAGTCCCCTGTCCCTTAGTCCTACTGTAACTACATAAAAGTTACAAGTATCCTACTTCTAAGATGCATTTTAATACAAATTACAGAAATCATGGGAAGATTTTTGAAAGAGTGATTTAAAAAACAAATAAAGCTGCAAGAATAACTATAAAACGCTCTTCATTTAAATGCTTGTTAGTTTTGTTTTCTTTTTTTGGACAGGGAAGGCAAGTGATGAAAACGCTGCTGTTTCGACATTGGTTTTCAGCAGAATCACGCCTTTAGTCTACAACTTGTCCAAAAGTTTCTTAGCTAGGTGTCCAATATTTACATCCTATTGTAAAATTGTCTTTCCCTGTAGATCTGATTTATTCCTCTGGATCATCAGGGACAGGAGAACAGATGTAGGTGAATCACTGGTCTGATCAAAAGTGACAATTCCTGTGTTGCTATGCTCTATTTCACCAGGACTGTTCCTTTAAAGTAAATGTAGAGCACTGACTAACAGCTGTCTCTGGATCTGCAAAATTTGTGTTTGCTTGTTCCATGTGAGAGAGCAGACTACAACCAACATCTTGTTATTGAGCAATAAAAGCCACAGAACCTATTCCTCAACATCTTTTAAAAGTTCTTGTTAGGAAAGAAATTATATTCATGTTTCCACTTACTGGAAAAACTCCACATTCTGTAATCTGTCTGATTTCCTAGCAACAGATCCTTTTTTTTAAATTTTATTTTAAACAACATAAATCCACACAAAACCATTTTCCTATTCCAGATGAATTCACCATTACCTTATTGTTAAAGATTTGTTAGCTCCTTCAGCCAATTGCATCAAACTAAGGTAAGTGGGGCAACTGAATGAGAAGAGAATTTGTGAAAAGTAGTAATACCACCCTACCCAAAAGGAGAAAAGATGTGCTTGTGAGCCTTCAGGAAAGCTAAAAGCTCATTTAGGTATCATGTGAACTAGAAAACACCAGTGCTGTTATTACCATTATTGCTAGGTGTTCACATTCAGTGTCACAATCCAGCCCTTTACAGAGACTTTAGTTGCAAGCTCCTCTATTAAATGCATTTTTTACCTAAAACAAGACATTGATCCCCTTTTAATGTCTCATTAAACAAGTGAACCTCCCAGCTACTGCAGCTCTTATGCTCTGAGTGCAGTGAGTTTTCTGCTTTCTGTCAGGCAAGGTCTCTACGTCAATGAACCCGGCACTTACACAGATTTTGGGGAATGAAAGGCTAAGGGGGGGAAAAGGGTCATGTTCAGCAAAAAAAAGCAGACCGGGGCCAAGGGCAGTTGGGAAGCTGGCCTTCTATGCAACCTGTTCTTACTCATATCTTGCTCCAATTTGCCCAGTCTGACTGTACGATTTTATAAATGAAAATGTATTCTTTAAGGAAAAGAGCAAAAAAGTGTTTGCTACTCTAATCTTCATCCATGATAGTCATTATATATATATACACACACACAATTGTATATTAAATATACACACATATAAAATTAACTTGACAAGAAACATCTAATACACGCATATACACTAACACATCATATACAAATGTCTAGGGAAATATATTAAAACAATCATCTTCATCAGAGCCCATCAAGCATAGAATATAACAGTCATTTTGTATGACTGGGTAGACCATTTGTTTGCCTTGACTATGTATTTCCATACCCTAATATGCCTGAATTTCTCTTAAGCATTTGATTAATTTTTAACAAAATTTTCTTAAGCTTCTTTCTTTAATCTGCTTTGATCTACATGAACTCCCCTTACTTTCCTTAAAAAATAATTAAGTATATTAGCTACAAAGACTATATTCAATTGCAGGTTATTGTATTACTATAAAACATGACAGAAGAAATAGGAGGTCTTAGCTGCCTTACCTTCAGCCGAAAACAGACTAGTCCCAGGACAACCTCAGCGCAGGTCTCAAATCTTTCATCCTGAAGGACCAAATGTTCAAATTGATGCGACAGCCTGACATGCTGAGAAGAGAAAGATAGTATCTACATTGTATAAATTTGATTCATCGGGAGAAAAGATGTGCTAAATTGTTTCCATCCCTAAATTCTTTTCTCTGTTCCCTCTTCTGATATGTGATAATATTCACATATCGCCATCTGTTTATGTTAACTTACATCCCGTTGATGACTTCCAGAGACCATATTGAGCCGTTACTATACTAGTAGCTCAGTCTATATTAGGCAGTACTAGTCTGTTTCTTAATGAAACATTTCGGCAGTTTTATAACTGCCATGATACTATATTAATAGTAAATAATTGTAATAATTCTTCTTTAGGTTTTCTACCACTGTCAGTTTTGGCTGGGAATGGCTAGAGTCCAAAAGTTATTGTGGGGAAAGGGGGAGATGCACAGATACAGAGAGAGAAAATGATCACAATTCCAGTGCAAAACAAGCTGGAAAGATACACTTTTTAGACTAGTTCACTTCATATGAGAATAACTGTGAAGAAGGCGAGAACTTGCTCACTCTTCTGACCTGGGTGCTCAGGTTCAGTTGAAAAGAAAGGTGATGGCAGTATAATCAAGCAAATGGATAGCACATCTCAGCCAACCTGTTTAGAAGTTACTGGGGAAAAAAGAGTGACATTGGACACCAAGCCAGAGCAATTATTTTGAAGCATAGGAAACCACTGCTCTTCCAAAATCAAACAAATGGGAAAAATACCAACAGGCATACTAACAACCAGCTGGGAAGTCTTAACATCAGTCAGTGGTGCTTGCATACTCATACCACATTTCGCTTTCTCCCAAACAGAAAATGTATTCAAAAGCACTTGGAAAAAAAGAACCTGTATCCTCATCTGGTACCTGCAGTACCTTATCCAGTCCCCCTGTCACTGGCTATCATCAGTTTAGTGCTCACTACCCTAAAAAAAAAAAAGACAGCAGCAACCAGCTATTAGAATTACAGTTTGTCTTCATGCAATAGTCAGTCTGCACCAAAAATTATCAGCAACATCTAAAATGATGTTTAAAAGTTCCTTAACTTCTGTGTATTTGTGATTGCAAATTCTACGACATGTAGAAACTCCATGTCTTTTCCTTCCTTTGCACTTTGCCTTTTTGCAAGTTCAAGGACAGATATCAAACAAAAATGAAACATTTCACTTTGGGCCAGGGTTAGATGTGGAATGTTTCATCTCACAGGAACTTCTTCCAAAAGGGCAAGAACAAGGCAAAACAGAAATTACAGAAAAGGGGGGAAAAAGAAAGGAAAACACATTTTGCAATCTTAATCATAGCTTTCTGACGTTTGTTTATTTAAAATATAAAAACATTGTTTACATTGAATCAAAACATTGATTCAAAACCTTCACATTGGGCATACCGGTACCCCGTGCAACCAGCCAATCTTCCTCTCTGCTGTTTGTTACGTCCCTTTATCGTCTCCCTCTAGAATTAGACTGAAAGCTCTTTGAGTCAGGAGAGAGACCAATAAAATGCCCAATCCTGTCCAAGGCATTTGAATGTTCTGCTAATATAAATAGCATGAATTTACAGCTATGAAAATTGACCAGAGGTATACGTATACATACAGATACTCGTATGCATAAGTGCATGGAAAACGTGTGTGAAATATGCACACGTGTTGTAATGATCTTCTACTGTCTCCTCCTATCCTCATGTTCTATAGCCTTAACCAAGCTGATGTCTTTGACACAGCTCGGCAAAATTTCACATGGCATATGCTAGGTCTTGGAAATCAAAGCCATAAAAAAAATCACATTCAATGAGATGAGAATTTCACAACTGTTCCGCTGAATGTAGTCACCAACTGAATTTAATCAAAATTTACGTGGGTAAGAACTGAATAAAACAAAAATTTAAGACTTGGCTTACTGCAAGTAGTTCGTACAAGAAAACTCCGGACCCATGCTGTACCTTTTATAGCAGGTATTTATGTCCACTTTTTGCACTAAAGACTTTTTCGGGACTTCGAAAGAAATAAAAGCAAGGAAAAATAGAGAATATTCAGTAAAACACAAATCAAAATTCTGGAAGTATTTTGAATTCATGTCTGGATGCAAGTACTTTTATCCCTAGCGAGTCTTAACAAGTAGCAATAATTTGTAAAGCCACAGGGGGGCACCAAGTGTTTGAGATTATACAGAACTGGAAAGGCGAGAAAGCGGAGCTTTACCTGACATTTCACCTGTAAATAGCTTTGCTTAACACACTTACCCAAGGCCCTGCACCTTTGAACCATAAGCTATTCTCCTGGATGCTTTTACCAAGATTGTTGCAACCAAACATAATTAAACCAAATAAAGTTAAACATTACTAAGCCTGGAAGTTCAAACTCTGTAAAACCGAAGGGCTTTTATGTATCACACGTGCCTCGCAGCGAGCCCAAGACCTGTGCCCACGCTCTGGATGCGGGCATGGCAGTAACTCACAGTGCTTCAATTTCTCAAGACAGGCAGGTAAACTGTGAAAATAAAGTCCTGTTTGGAGAACCACAGGCACTGAAACTAAGGGTAGGAAAGGAGGAGAGGTAAAAACCGACAGGCTGTTCTCAGTTTTCTGCTGAATGTGTACATACCAAGCCTGACCTATGGATATTTTAACCCTCCAAATGCTTTTCATTTTGACATTTGTGTCATGCTGTGTCCCTAGCATCATTAACTTAAAGCTGACGTTCAAATACTATTTGACCTTTAAAAATTATTTTATTTAACGCTGTTATATAATTTAACAAAAGAGCAGACGTACACAAACCAACTCACGTACTGTTTCTAGCAGTATCATTTGGACAATCCCTTTATCACGTGGGTTCCCAAAGGGGAATCACATGGACTGCGCTAGTGGCCTGAAAAGTCTTGGTATATAGGAACAGAATACCAGTCCTTCTCTTCACAGTGAAATTTAGCGGATTGAAGAAAAGAAGCTCGCAAGGAATTTTTGTGTATCACTGTCTCTCAGGTAAATAACCATTGCTCTTCTACAGTAAGAAGGGAAAAAAGAAAGGGATCCAATTCATTTGGTTATTCAGGATTAAGGGAAATGTCTTACATAATCACTAATGGGAGCCGTAAACCTGTGAGGCATTAAGATGTGGTCCCTATTTAAAAAAATCTGTATTTGTGTATGTATACATGTGAATATAAGTATATATAACTATAAAATATAAACATAAATAATATAAATACAAAGGCTCCTGCATTGAGGTGTTTAAACTGAATTTTTATTTTTGGGCAAAGCCTTCAAGAGCTAAAATAGTTTTTGATTGAAGGGAGCTTCTCTGAAGCATCAGAGTATATTAATGTGTATATGCGAATAAGCATACCTGCCTAGCCTTGATCGCTTCATACTTTTCCTCCTATAGGTTTCACCTCTCTGCCTGCCTTGGCTCACATCCCACTACACTCTGAAGGAAAATGCTGTCAAAAGAGTCTTCTCAACAGCCACTTGGACTGTGCCACTCCCCAGTTGAAATGCTATCTCTGGCATTGCTGTTCTGTACAGTTCCAGTTTTTTGGTCTCTGCTGTTAATTTTTAATGGAATTCATTATCCTCGGCAAAGAAAGAAGGATGCGGTACACTGATTTCTTCTGGTCCTATGGAGGATTCATCTGAGTCCAAATATTCGTGGGGATCACACACAAAAACATTAACTGCTAACTTTCTCAAATTACTCCTCAGCTCTTTGAGAGGACTTAGACTGACAAAGGAGTAATATATGGTCAAGCAGTTTACAAACGGGCCATTTGGGTTTCACATTTATACTGACTCTGAGTGTTTGGAATCGGTCCAGAAGACTATTACTGTTACTGGTTTTGCCCTCTTTGTACATCTCCTCTGTGGCTTTGGGACTTACCTCCAAAATTTATATTTTTCTCTCCCCACATCCTTCAGAAATGACTGTCCTCCCCTTTACCACTGCTTTAAAACCTATACTTTGCAGTTGGTTAATATTACATGTTGTGTGGGAAAGGAGTGCATAACTGGAAGGTTTGGAAAACAAAAGTTACTGTATCTAAATCCAAGTCACACAGTCTCATGTCCCAGGAATATTTTAGCTCCTAAATGCCTTCCTCAGTACAAGCAAATGCCAGGTTGCAGTGGTTATCTCATAATTTTGATGCAGACCTTAAGGCTGCAAACATAAAAACCATCTTTTTCTGAAAACATACTAATAAAAGAGAAAAAAACAAAAGAAAAAAGAAAAAAGAAAGAAAGAGACAAATAGTTTTCTGTGGCAGTTTACATCCAGAAAAAAAGAAAAGTTTGTGCAGAGATAGTTGCAGCTGTCTTTGGTCTTCCATATAGAAGCTTGCTAATCGCACAGCAAACAGGGCGGCTTCTTAAGGTTATACAGTGGTTTTTCCCTCTATATTATGTCAGAAGCTCATCACTGTTGAAAATCTCAAATCACTTCATAAGTAACACCTGGCTGCACAAAAGAAGCCTAACTAGAAGTCTATAAACACTGGATAAATCTTCCTACAGTTTTCTATGACTCAGGAGCTGAAGTGTCTTTTTTTTTCTAGATGATCACAGCCTCTATATTGGGATTTGTATAAACTCAGAAAGGAATCAAAACCCTGGGTCCCAAATCACTCAGTAAGGCCAGCCCTGCATCTGAACAGGCATGCCTTAGCTGCTATAGTATAGCATGAACAGGAATGACATGCCCTACACACAAGTATGTTGACATATGAAAACTACGCGGTGTACGACTGCATGCTACATCCCAAACGTAGGCATCCCCTTCCCCAGGTTCCAGCCCAAGGAGCGGTTTCAAACCGCTGCTCTTCTGCCTGACGCTGTCTACCTGGCCCCTTCCCTGGGGCAACTCCTGAATAACACAACAGAGGGAGAGAACTTCTTCCCGCTTCCCCAGCTCCAGCCACTCCGCTCTCCACTTGAAGGCTGCAATACCTGCTTCTGCCGCTGTTTCTAGGTCTCTTCTCATTCTACCTATGTCTACTCTACGACCCGCTGTAATAAATGCAGCTTCAGAAATAGTTCTGGCAACTACGGGGCTTCACTTAAAACACAGCCAGAAGTCCCAAGTGCACAAGATACAGTACCAGCTATTCTCTTCAAGGACTGCCTTTGCCAGCAATGGGAATAGAAAAGCTGTTATTTGCAAGACGCTACATGTTTAAAAGAAAGCAACTTTTCAAGGCCAAGCGCTGGGACAAGCAATGTTAAAGTGAAGTTAACACGTGACGTTAAGTTCCAAATTACTTTTTGTTTGGAAACTTGTCTATAGGTTTGAAGATAGAAGCCGGTGTCAGGCCGGTTTACATACTTCATTACTACACTACCAAAAGAAAAGTCATCACAATAAATCTGGAACCAAGGATAATTCCCGAGAAGAGACGAAAACGGGCAAGATATGAAACACATTTTAAAATGTTATTTTGCAGCTACTTATATAACTTTACCAACATGTCTGCAAACTCGCAAGAGATATCTTAAATACTGCTAGAGGAGGGAGCAAATGAAGTGCAATTATTTCTTGAAATGTAAGTTCAACAGAGAATGCTGGAGATAGAATTGACTTTTTTTTAAAGGTGCTTTGGAACCCACTGAATTTAATCATCACTCATCTGGGGAGGTGGGGGTGAGGAGAAACTAACTTAATGGTTCCAGTTTGACAGATTGTCCTGGTTTCGGCAGGGATAGAGTTAATTTCCTTCCTAGTAGCTGGTACAGTGCTGGGTTTTGGATTTAGGATGAGAACAAAGTTGATAACGCACCGATGTTTTAGTTGTTGCTAGGTAGTGCTTACACTAGCCAAGGACTTTTCAGCTTCCCATGCTCTACCGACTGAGAAGGCTGGAGGTGCACAAGAAGCTGGGAGGGGGCACAGCCAAACTGGCCAAAGGGACATTCCATACCATGCTCAGTACATCAACTGGGGAAAGCTGGCCGGGGGGGCCGCTGCTCGGGGACTGGCTGGGCATCGGTCGGCGGGTGGTGAGCAATTGCACTGTGCATCACTTGCTTTGTGTATTATTATTATTATTATTATTATTATATTATTATTATTATCATCATCATCATCATCATCATTTTATTTCAATTATTAAACTGTTTTTATCTCAACCCATGAGTTTTCTCACTTGTGCTCTTCCAATTCTCTCTCCCATCCCACCGCGGGGGGGGAAGTGAGTGAGCAGCTGCGTGGTGCTCAGTTGCCAACTGAGGTTAAACCATGACACAGATATATACAGTGACCCAAATTCTGCACTTAATTACCCCTCTTGCCCTTTCAAAGTTGCAAACGTAAGGTCATAACTTATTTTTCTCTGTACACCAGGGAATGCTTTAGTCCTAAATGAAATATTAAACATACACACTCAATTCAACAAGCCCTTGGAAATCTAGCTGTCTGAATTACCTTTACAAATAAGGGAACATATTAGAGTTTTACTTTGGAGTCGGTATCTTTAAGAAAAGATTGATTTGCTTAGCCTTCCTGAACTGTGTTATCACAGGAAGTATAAAAAAATGGTCTTCAGCTATGATTACAGGAAGACAAGTGCTTTTTGGCTGGACAGTCAGGGAAATGTCTGGGAGACAGGGAAAGAGGGAACTTGTTGAATGTAAATACTGACCTGTGGAAATCAGCCTGATAAAAGACCATGTAATTAATATGGGGTTTCCAACCCCCTATTTTCCCAGTGAGAGATTTAGCCCTACTTAAAAACTTGGCATCATATTAAAATAATTGCAGTCTCCAGAAATCTAACCTGAGAGAGAAACCCACTAGAAACCGTAATGGTAGCCTAGTAAAGTGATAACAAACCTTGTGTCAATTTTTCATCAGAAGGGTATGTATCAGATTGCCACAAGGATGACAGAACATCAGGGTTGCCACTGTTGTCAAAATTTATTTCTGAAAGCCTCACTAAGGATAAAAATCCAATTCAGATATCTGTATAGTCAGCTGAAAATTATAGTGTGATAAAAATAAGAAGCAAAGAGAGTACCCTCCATCCCAGAACCTTTTCAAATCGAAAGAGACTTAGTCATGCTGCAATTTTACAACAGCGGAAAAAGCCTTTCTTAGGAATTAAACTGTTTAGTACCACAACAGAAAGGAATGTGTGTCTGCAGAGAGTTTGGTATACTAGGCCAGACTCTTAGCTAATGGATATTTTTGTAAATATTTAAAGCCAAGTCATGGACCTCCCCTCACTAGAAGCTTCCCTAAACGTCATAAAGATTAAAGGTATGCTTGAATTTGACTTTACTGCTACAGAGGAAGTATATATGTAATTTAGACTGGTGCCAGGTGTGTTCTTTAGTGATTAAAAAAATTCTTCTTTTTACATCAAGAATAAATTTAGTACTTCTTCATAACAATGTTAACAAACTGTAAATTGTACACATCCTTTTTTAAGAAAAAGGTGGATTTTAAACAGGAAACAAAGAAAAAGCAGAGGTAGACACGCCCAGTAAGTTACTGTATCATAAATGCAGCGCAACAACCTTAATCATAATCTAAACATGCTATCAATGCATGCACATTAATAAAATAAAGAAGTCATGAATAAACGTTTTACCCTAAAAAATTTAAAAAAAAAAAAATTAATTTCAGAGGGAACTATGGTCCCACATTGTAGAAATTCCAAATTCCTAGACTTGTCTTCTCTAAAGATTAACACAAAACAGATGACAGTTTCGATCCTGCTGTGATATGAAATTGTGATACTACGTGGGGCAAACAAGCAGTACCACTACTGAACCCAGCTACCCAAAACCTGTTGTCTGTGCTTTCTGTTGTGTACAGAAGTCATGGAGGGTAGATAAGTAGCAAGCTCATTTTCCCTTGCCGTCCCACCACACGTTACCCAAGAAAGCAAATTCCAGTCACCTTGCGGATGTGCTCCTGCAGTCCTGTGACTCCGTACATCCTCAGCACGAACCAGAGCTTCAGGGAGCGGAACCTCCTCCCCAGGGGGATTTGCCAGTGCTGCAAGCCAGGGAGAAGGGAGGGCACCCACGTTAGAAGTCACCATTCCAGTGATACTGCAGAAATTGTACATTCTGCAATGATTTTGAAGTGTACCACATTGTCACATCCTACAGGCAGTTGCTAGAGGTGGGTCAAATGATAATAGAAATGTTTATTTCTGATTAATGCCCTGGTGTCACTGTTTAATACTCAAAATTTTCAAATGAAAATTGGAAAAGGAGATTGGTGTCAGAATGGAAGGGTCACAAGGTAAATCACATTTTCTTTGTGCATCCTGAATTCTCCTTGAAGGCTTTGGAAAAATAACTATCTTAGAAGCTCATGTACACTGGCTTGCTTGCAGTTGTGGGGCTAGCATCTACAATGACAGGCCCATTTTCCATTTCAAAACAACAGTGCTTCTATTGGTTAAAGGTTAAAACACAAGTGCATCTAGAAAAATGTATTATTCACTATGTTAAGGAAAAAAAAATCTTTAGGACATTGCTTTCTACTGCCTAAACCTTGAGATATTATATATGCAAGATGATTTCTGCTTTTAAACAACTTTTTTCAAAAAAAATAGCGTTTAAAGTTTCAGCTTGAGGAATGTCAAAAATTTAGCAAGCTGCATCCTTCCTGGAAAGAAAAATAAGGTGTTGAGGTTTATGATAGTAATAGAAAATAAAAGTCCTGGAAATACCAGTGTATAGAAGTAATAGTATTAAATATTACATTGATGCTGTACTTACCCGATAATCTGTTACAAGGCCTGGAAGTTAAAGAAAAAATGTTCACATTGCTTCATCACAACAGCCAAAACCTACAATCATTCTAATACTATTGAAAAAGCTGTATCTTAGCTATCCTTCATGTTTGCTACAAACTTCAGCATCATCAGTGTCAACAGGACCACTAAATACCTAGTAGGATATTTGGCAGCATGCTAAATGAAGGTGCTTGTAGTAAGCTTCATTCCTCAGCTAGTCAGAATATACCACCAACAAGTAAAAGAATTTTCAGGAGAAGAAACACAATTTTCCTTTCTGTTATACTTCAGATCCTGTAGAGATGATGGACTAAATACTGTGTTTATTTTCCTCTTGTAAGGAAAAGTAGTAGATAAAATGGCAATTATGAATTTTGTTTGAAACAGTTTGCAGAATCCCCAAACTCACTTCATCACTCATTCTCTGCTTCTAACTACCTTTTATACTCGTCCATATATTTCTTGCTAATTCTTCAGCATGTCTAATAAGTGACTTGAAAATTTGATTCAGAATTGACCTCCTCCTGTTTGGAGAATAGTATTCTGCATTTTTTTGTGGCCTTTCATTTGATGTAGTGAAAGCCCCTTACAAACACAGATTGACCAAGCCACAAAGCAGTCCAGGGAGGCAAGTAGAGAGCATTATTAGTTATCTTTTATATGAGCACACAGAGTCAAGATGCATCTACCTTTTCTTTGAATGAGGTAACTACACTGACTTCACAGTAAAGGAAACTGTAACATAAAGCTGGATTACTTGAAGTAAGCCAGTGACAGAAATTAAACTGACCTGAAACATAAAGCACTTCTTTAGGAAAATGTGGAAGCATCTACTTAGCTTTCTTATTCTGCTTTATTATTCGGCAGTGGAGCATAAGCTTCATAGGAAAGTATGTACTTAAATTCCAAGGGAAAGTGCTGTCTAAGTGCTCCTGGAATTATGAACCACAAGGTACTATATAGAACTGTAGCTTCTGAATTTGACCGGTTTACGTCATTTATGTAATCCTCAGCCTTTGTATTTTCTGGGGGTAAAAAGATTGTATTTCCTGTGTTACAAGCTCTTGTGCCAATGTTCTCTCATCTACGCAGCCAAAACATAAGAAAAAACATGGTCCTTCCTCCCTGCAACATACAGTCATTTGGTTCTTCAACCTGTTACTAGGTTATTTTCCAGATGAAAAAACCCCACACAACAACCAACCATTATTAAGCTGTTCCTGGACTTCAGGAAATGAACATGGTTGTCTCAGCTCAGTAATGAGGTAATTTGATAACATTCATATTCTTCTGCATTGTAGCAGCCATTTTTGTTTGATAGCTGCAAGACTGGTAGCAAAGAGAGTGAAGCAACTGGTGATAGATAAATAATCCTACGCTCCTGTAAGAGGCTATGTCTAATAGTCCACAACAACGCCTTTCACAAGCTGTGAAGCAGAATGCAATCAATGATTAGTCCTTGATTACAAGCCTTAGCCTTACATCTGTATTTAACCGGGAGGAATTGCATTGTGGGAGCATATGTGGCGTTCACAATAGAGTATAAAGCTGCATTCTTCTAACACTGCCATTAGGATTTGACCTATATCCTGGGTTGCCAGGCAAGCTAGTATAATCTTCCTGGTGTGATGATGCAAATCACATAAAATTATAATTAATGACAAAATAAAGACTTTCCCCTTGGGGGCACACATAATTGCCATATGGTTATTAAGAGTAATTGCTCACAGATAGATGTATTTTTCTGCTCATTTGAATTCTTGAGTGAGAGATGAGCGAATTCAAAAATGCTACTTCATTGGCCTTGTAAACCATGATGGGAATTCTCAGACCTGAGACATACTCAGAAAATAAGACCCTCCATTAGACAAGTCCTATTTCCAGGAGTGTTGACATCCCATAAATCACACAGGGATCAACAGGGACTGTAACAGCCTAGCACCTTTGCAAATTTGACTGGTTTTATTGAAGGCATAAAAGTGGATTGGATTTAACAGTTTAACTAGGGGCATTTGCATTTGAAAAGTGTTGTCCAGCTCTTTGGAAATTGATATCAAATGGGAATAGAGCACAGAAAAACTTAGCATCACTAGACTGCTAGTAATCAGCTGATCTATTTGGAATCATTATGTCCAGATCGCATAACACACTGTCACAACTTCTGAAGGCAAGACAGAGGCTGAACAACTTATTATCCAACTGGGGAGATAAAGTTTTCAGGTCAACTAGGTGGCCTCACTGAAAGCACCTAGTTTTAAGAGAGGTTTGACCTTCTTCTGGTGTTATTTAACCTGGGGAAAACCTAAGGTTCTTGTATCAGCACTGTCAGTTGTCACAAGGACATATTTGCACTTTAGTTAAGGTTCTATTATTTCTCCTCAAGATATGTATTTTTCATGTATGTTAAGTAAAAGCTAGTGATGTAAGTATATTTGCCATAACTTGTATTTTTCATTTAAAACGACAAAAAACCAGTATATATTTTTTCTTAACAAGTCTAGCCTTTGGAGGGTGAACCTCAGCTCCAGAGTTACTGCATTTTCCTGTTATCGCACTGTTCTATATTTGCATTGCTTGGAAATGTAGGAAAGGAATAAAATGCAAAATTTCTGCCAGTTCAGGATTAAGGTACAGGAATCCGTTTTTCCTAGGGCTTTTTAGTGAATGGTGGAATTCTGCGTGGTACTAATTTAAATGTCAATGAGTTCATAGCCATAACAGAGAGAAGAGAAAAGTACTCAGGCTACACTTCTGAACACATATCAACACCAGCAATTCCAGGAGACATATGAGATAAGAGTAATGGTAAGAACATCCTCTTGAGAGAGTTATGCGGGAACTTGCACCACATGTTGACACTGCACTGCTGTGACCTTCTTGACAATTAATCAGTTATTAACCGAATGTGTAAAAACAGGCTTCAGGATGGCAAATGCCACTCTGCAGTTGCTAGGTATGCGCAAGGAGCAGCACTAATCCATTAAGGAGCTTTGTACAGGGCCTAAGATTTGTAAGTTCTTTGTGAGCATTTTGTGTAGAGCTTTCGTGAGCATTTGGTATAAGACAGATAGCCTGCACTTACCTCCTTCTCTACGGTCAATGTAAGAACATGAGAGCAACAGGATAATGTCCCAGATAGCTATCATTCAAAATAGAGCACAGATATCAAACACAGCTCACCCCTTCTTTGCGGTTTCAGGGAACGTTTGCTTCTGACATGGGTATTTGAAAATTTGAATCAGAGCTTGCATGCATAGCTAAGGAAAAAGGTTACAGACTTTAGAAACCCTAAAAACAAAACAGATCTTGAGATCATCCTGGAGAAAGATATGCTGGGGAAGGCAGGTTAAGGGACTCGATACACAGCACCCAATACGTTTACCTGACTACCATAAGATCATTAAGAATTTTCTCAACACTCCTACAAAGAGTCAGTGGTAAATCTGGAGCTGGGGAAATCCCAATACAAAAATATTAATATAAAGCTTTATAAAATGGCTTTACATCAATTGCTTTTTAAAGCAACTAAAATCTCACTAGACATGTGTTCGCACTTCAATAAGCTTAACTCCCTGGGGCACTTTGAAAATGGAAATAGGCTCCTAAACAACTTAGGTAGTTTCAAGAATTTCCGTTTTCATCTTAAATCCTTTATTCCATTAAATATCAGTGTGCAAACAAAATAATAATAATAATTTCATTTAATTATAAAATTACCAGACTCCTGATGGTGATGCTGCAGGTAAAGAGGTTCTAATTTAAAGGCACCTGTTAAATCTGATCTTTTTTTCACCCTGTATAAAAAAGAAAGAAATCAAATTGAGAAATTTAAGAATTAAAATTTAAGGGATTAAATTTCCACAAGAAGTGAAGGCAAATTGAATGCGTTTAAACTGGCGTGTTTCCTGAGCACAGCCTGTGCCATTTTCAGTGCTTTTTCACAGCCATATCAGTACTGTACTTACAAGTAGTTAAGTGTAAGGCTCAGCAGGAACGGGCAGCATGACTGCACGACTGCATATTTAAAAACAGACAAGAAACAGACACAGAGGATCTTTTTATGGTGATAGACACTCACACCAGAATGTGAGACTAGCTAAAGCAATGTTAATGTTTGCAGTCAACAGAAGTTGCCTTGAAATTACTGCAGTACAAAGCTGTGTGGGAAGAGCTGTGGCTTCCTAGACACTGTGCCCAGGCCTGCTGAGGCTTTGTGGATGCTGGCCACTGTCTGTCCACGCTGCGGTGGTGGCAGCAGCAGCCACTGGTGGGGACAAGCCAGCCGGTCCAGACTCAGGCTTCCCTCTTGTACCACCCTGCCCTTAGCTGGATCCAATACACAATTACTGACAGATATACTACAGCACATTGTAAAACTGAGAAGCATACCTTACTATTGCCAGCTAGTAGGTGGTGTAACTGGACTGAGTTTCAGAAGCCAATGTGTCCCTTTTAGAAAGAATAAGCTACATTTTGCCTGTGGGTAACAACAAGCTTTTGCTGGTTTATGCTTCATGCTTCACTCTATGTGTAAGATTCACTCACCTCTACAAATGATGGGGTTTATAGAGGCAGAAAAAGAAGAAACCAGAAATCAAAAAGGGAGAGATTGCTACATAATTATATTAGGCCTATAAATATTTCACAAAGTAAGCAATAATTATGTCAACATGGGGACATTCTAAATGACAAGAGTCTAAACCTTTTATGATTTTCTGTGTGTCTGGTTTTTTATGGGTTTTAATGTTTTAATGTAAAATTCTAAGTAAAAATCTAATTTCCAATATTTTAGTGTGTATGTATAAATGCACAGGCCAGTACATACTCCCAGTCTCATCCACATCTAGACTATGCTCATAAAACATCTTATTCAAACAAACAAAAAGCCCTCCTCTCACTTTAATGGTCAGGAGAGTACTAAGGTTAACAAAGTACTTGCCTTCAGGTATGGAAAGTACATAGCTGAAGATCAGTAAGCTTATGCACATGAAAAATAGTAAAAGACATTCAGAATACTCTCAATAAAAACAATAAATAATCTATTTGTGTGCTGAAAATATCCTGTGGACAGAAGGAAGAAACTGTTATCTGAAAGCAGGTTTAATTAGGGTAGATACTGTGAACAAACCCTAAGTTGTTCTACTGTAGTTTATTTGATATATTTGATCACTTTGATATATTTGTGTTTCAGTAGCTCATTCCATACGCAACTAACCCAAGTTACAAGCAATAGCATTAGTTGTCTTGTGAGAGCTTCATTCCTTCTCCTGCAATATGCTGTGCTAAACAATGGAACGCATACCTATTCTGCAGGAACATCTGGTCGCTTAGAAGCTATAAAAATGCCGTCATCTTGCACTTCCTTGGTGATGTTACTGCTTTTTTAAAAGATGGTGTCTGTTCCATCTGGGGACTTCACAGGTCTTAATCTGGCAACCATGAAAAACTATCTACAAGGATTACTAAAATAAAGCCTGGACATCAATGTATATGAACCAGTTGAGTTGCACCTTTATACACCATGGCTAGATTTCACCCTAGGTGTTTAAACTTCTTTGCAGTAAGTGCTTGCGTGGTCTGGTAATGGATAGAAGAGGTGTTCTGAACTTTCTTTGCAAATCCCCCTGGTTGACTGAAGGATCCTGAATATACATTTCAAAAATGTCATTGATAAACTAGAATATTTTTAAGGCTTGGTGTTATGCTAATAGACCTACTAAAACCTAGCTTGAGTGGCACAGATTCACATATTAAGTACTTGTAATACAAAATGCACAATAAAAGTCCTGGTGAATAAAGCAATGAAAATTTGTGAAAAGCGACTTACTTGGATTGCACATCTGCAGCTTTTAACAGCCTCACTCTATTCTGTCCATTTTAACTGATACAATAACCAAAAAGGTGACTTCATATTATAAACCAACAGGAAAATTTCACTTCCATCTACAGATAACCATTTCCTATAAGCACCTTACTTTCAAATACTAAAACAACCTTCCCAACCAAAAGTTAACACTTAAACCCTGAAAAAAGTAATAGAAAAGCAAAAATACCAAGACTTTGCAAGATGATTATTTTCACTCTCTCTGAAAGAAGACACTTCTTCCTATTTTATAATATTCCAGAGCACCAATTAAACAAGTCAGGCAAAACTGACTGGTAGTTTCAAGGCAGAGTCTCTAAAGGACACCAACATTTGAATATGGAAAATAAACCCCTCTCGGAGTGGCTATATTGAAGTACTTTTTATAGGAAATTGACTGGTCTTTTCTGTACGTGGCTAAGTCTGAGAATATTTTACAAAAGGTTTATAATGAAATTGCCTCCAAATCCCAAATGACATCAGTGCTACATATTTCACTCCGTAGCTAAATAATTACATTACAGATCTAATGGCTAGATTATTTTAATCAACTTGCAGGGAAAAGAAATGGGAGTGTTTGCTGGAGAAAGTGCTGAGGAGCCTGGGTGATTTAGAAGCCTGTCCATCAGTGGGTCTCAGCTTAATTTGAGTCTGAAATGGTGTTCACTGTTTATTGAACTCTTTCCGTATTATTACAATATCATGGTTAATACTTCCCATGGATCCTAAGAAGACTATGTATCCTTCACAGTTACTTTTTCTCACCAGGTTCCTTCACCCTTTATCATTACATTTCACCTTTTCAGGCAGTGTTACAGTTGATAAAAGAGGTGAATTTTGGACATGGGCCTTAGAAGTAGCTGGACAATGGATTTGGCTGCGAGTCAAAAAGTTTAACTTTAAATGCATTCTTCATTCTTTATTAAGTGAATAACACCTATACATAGATGCCTTGCTGAAATGAAGCCTGAATGGCTATAGTTGTGAAGCTTTCGCTTTGAGTAGGAAGACATGTTGCAAGGTCTCATGAGATTCCTTGTAATGGAATCTTCCTACCTATGAAAACAAGCATTTTGTGCAATGGCTTATCTAAAAAAGGCAAGAAACAAAATGGAGAAGAATACTTTCCTAAGTCTTTCCAGACGGTGTGATTGTATATACCTTGTTTTCCTGGAAAACCAGGTAAAATACTTTTAACACAGTTCCACAGGGTTATAGGGGAAAGCAGAATTAATGAGAAATTAAACTGGTAGGTACTAGACTGGCCTCTAATTGTCCTAAAAACACTAAAGAGAATGATGGTGTATTTTCTCATTTCTGAGTGGCTACTTTGTTAACAAAGTCTTGGAGCGATGAGAAAAAGAAGGGAGAAACTAGCAAAGGAGTTTCATCTTCTCCCTATTTCCATATACAGAGAGAGACAGCTAGTTATGAGGTACTTATAAACTGGAGTCTTGGGTTAATCATTGCCACTGCTGATGAATCAGGATCAAAATGTACGCCACTTACTCTAAGGAAAAGAAAAATTTCATTATGGCTTGGAATATCTGAAGTGCCTACATCGGGAAAACTCTTAAATTCAAAAATGTAATGTATTATCTGAATAATATACATATTTGTGCAAAAGTCAACTTTGCTGAGGATTTTAAAAGAGCTGAAGGTTAACCAAAGGCAACTGTCTCACATTTATTTTTCTTTTAAATAAGGTGACCTTTTTCTGGATGATGTTTTGGAGTCATCTTTTTAACATTCAGTTTTTCCTTCTTTTTTCATTTTTGCAAATTATGTTCTATTATAACTGAAATTAATGTTTTCATTTATTTTGATAAATAGTCTGCATTTACTGAATAGCTGTTTTGCTAATAAGTATCATTAGTCGTGACGCTGGTAGACACCAGGTTCTGGAGATTCCAGTTTGGGACACAATAGGATCATCTATTATGGGACATTATTATTACTGCTGTGATACTTTGCTTTGTTTCAAAGTATGTCTACTGGTTTCTACTTTGGCATCTTTTTATATCAAAATGTCATCTCTGCTGTCATCTGGGGATATTGAAATTCAGTACAAAATTGCATAAATAGTCCTTTTTGAAAACAATTGCTTTTCATCAGCCAAATCCCAAGCATTTTTAGAAAGTCTTTTGAAAGAATCAAGGCTCAAACAAAAGGAAATTTTATGGAAAAGAAGAGAATGCTCTGTTTAGCATGCTGTTCATTGCATTAACATCCTTAAATGAAGTTTTTTCATTTACGTTTTAAACAGTTCCAAAATGGAGCAAGTATGAGTCTGCAGACTTTTCAGGATTTCTCTCTCTCTGGAACATAATGCAGAGCTCAGGCCTATTTCTAAATTTTACTTTTTTGAAACTTGGATTAAATGAAAGAGTGAATTTTGTAAATAATTTACAAGAGTTAAAGCTATCCAGAACTCCTCATTTCAATAGAGAAATGTAAATAAATGTCTACTGCTAGAAAGGCAGACTAATTTCACATGTGATTTTTGTCTCTTGTAATGTTTTCTTTTACTGTAATACTTACCACATAGCAGAGCAGTCAAAATTCACTAGCAGCCATTTGTGAGGATTAAAGTTAAATGAATCTGCAAACTGAGAATGGATAAATAAAAAACAGAATTATGAAAGAGAAAAGGATCCATGTGCTAATGATACAACTTTGTCAAATTGTCTGAGGTACACCTTAACTATGAATGAATTCCTGAATTGGGGCTTTATAGCTAATGTTCATGCTGATGTCACCCTACTTAATAACTATTGTAGTTAAATCTTCATTTATTTTGGGGATGGATTTCAGGTTAGGTGTGCAGCTATGCTATTGGTATTATCAACATTTTGAGCATTTTCTAACAATTATACTTTTTAGATACATATGTTATGGAAAAGTATATATCTCAGTGTAAACTAAAAAAAAATCTGCATACTCAGGAACATCCACTGTGGTTCATATCCCAATTTCCAAAAACAATTCACTAAGCTTTCTATTTCTAAGAATATTAAACATATACACACAAAATTCATACATAGATACAAATGATATATTTAGTTCAGAATCTGCATATCACATTCATTCATAAAATTACAACTGACCAGGAAATGACTTTTTTTTACTGCCAGGGTATTTTCTTTTAGTAGAAGTCATTTTTTCATCTAAGTCAAAAGAAAAACCAACACAGAATAAGCATTCACAATACATGTTTATATAAATCATGTAACAGGCCCGTTTTATTTGACATATGTTCAGGCGTGGCATCACAGGAAAACCAGGTAGGTAAGATGGGTATTGTGTGGGAAAGGCTTTGTCCGTGTTTTGTGTGTTAACAAAGGCAGAAGCCATCAGCCTTAAAAAAGAGAGATGGGGGCCTGGCAGCACCAGGGTCTGACTACTCCATATAGCACTTTTCTGTTCTCATTTGCTTCTCATAACCTTCCCTGTCACTTGTGAACAATTAACAATTGTTCTCATAAAAGGAGATTATCTGTCTGTCTGTCTGTCTATCTATCTATCCATCTAGCTAGCTATCTCCCTGTACTATGTAAGGTAAGAAACCTATTCATGGTTGTTAAATATTTACTCATGACAAATGCTGGCCCAGACAAGGTATGCTGTTTCATTTCCTTCAGGAACCAATAGCAATAATTTAAAAAATATCCCCCCACAGGATATTACAACAAGCTTCATTTGCTGGTAAAAAAGAGACAGAAAGAAACGCTTTATTTGTCAGGGCGGTTTCCCTCCTCTCCTTCATTAGTCACTACCTATCAGTGCTGTGTTTAAACTTCTGGCTTTACCAAACAGTAATATTTTCTCCACTGACGTGGAAGACAAGGACTTATCTGACTGTCTGAGGGGAGCAGCAGGAAATTGAAGTATTCTTATCTAAGCAACTGAATGCCAAGTAGCTGAGCGAGGGGGGTGGGAAGGGTGGGAGGAATAGGAGTGCTGTTGGAGGAATATTTCATTTAGCTCTCTTGGTTATTAAACCCTGTCTTTTTGAGATACAGCTACTGGCTGTATCTATATGACTTTCAGGATGTAAGCAAAAAATCAGACATAATGAGCTCATTAATTTGTTGATCGTATTTTCTTTTTTTTTTTTCTTTTTTGTGTCATGTAGAATGAGGGTGTTATAAACGTGCCTTTTTGGATATTCAGGAAAAAGTTCCTCTTTCCTATTTTGTAAGACACTTTGTTGATTCACTACTACTTGCTATTCTGAATAACAAACTTTTACATACTGTGGTAGCTTGTATACTCCCAGAATAAACCAGTAAAAATTATATAAACATAAGTAATGTAACAGAATATACAGGGATTTGTAGTGCAAACTGAAGTACAGCATACTCAGAGATTCTAGAAGAGACGTTAATGTTGGCTGCATAAGAAACAGAAATTCTACAGAAGAGCAAGGTTTTAGCAGGCTGCTAGAGAAGAAACACTTCATTCACCTCCACTCCGTTTAAAAGATGCCTGAATTCAGGGCAGATGAATGCACTCCCAGCATAGGCTGCATCAATATGCATCCAGATGTTTTCCTTATTACCTAAAAAAAAAAAGTAATTGAAGGGGAAATAAATTAAACAGCAGATTAAAAAGCCTATTAATTTGCATGAAACCAAGTGCTGGAGAGATTGTTCTTTGATGTTATTATTTTCCCAATTTAAAATTAAATTAAGAGATTAAATGTTTCTACCATCTGGGTTTCTGTTAATACATAAAGATGTATACATAACATATTCTTCTTCCTCCCCATTTCTACTGGAACAGAGTCCTTACATGTCTAGGTTTATCTTATTAATATTAAGCAACATAAAACATTAAATGATTTTGATTTAAGAACCATTATAAAATACAGTTTAAAAAGATGTATCTAGAGATGTAGTTATCATCTGTATGGTAATAAAACTATATCTACTTTAGCAAGAGGAGCTAGAGTTTTAGCTGTGCTCCCCACTTCTAACTCATGAATCACAAGCACTTTTCTAAACAATATTTTTTACATATCGATATATGTGCATGCGCATGCTTTTGAACTATGTGCAGCAAACTATTTAATTCAAGGACTGAGACACTTATGCAAGAGCAAGCATTGAAAGGTTAAGAAAGTGCTAGTTTTGATTAGTCACTGAATGGTTTCTGCAGAAATATTTTAGCATATAGGCCTCTCGTATTCTCTGTAATTTAGTATTCACACTCTGCTATAGATCACCTGTATTAATGCACACGGTAACAATTCTGGTCTATGAGTTGATGACTGAAGCCCACATAACATCTTTACACTGGTCACCAAATAATTCTGATGGGTATTTCCACATACAGAGGTATATCCATTCAGATCTGCAATCGGGCACCAAGGTCATGCTGGAATTTGCGTTCTTGTGAACTACATTTTCTTTTTGCATAAATGTCTGGAAGAAGCTAATAAAATGTTATTCATAACATCCACGACTGAGGTTTATTTGAAAACATGTTCAAAGTTCAACTGATTGATTATTTATTTTTAAATATACTTGGTTTGAGACACTGCCTTTATTTCATAGGACTACTGCTCATGTATATTAAGAAGAAAATTCACCTGCACGCAGAAAAGCTAGCAGGAGACATGATTTGAGGAGTGCGCAATCGTTCTGCTGGTCTCTGCTGCACAAGCAGGAAATCATTGAGAGCAACTGGTGAAACATGCATGATTAGTTGCGAAACCTAAAAATATTGGTGTCACTATTTTATCAGGTCAGGTCTATAGGAATAACCTGAACAGCAAAATAATCTCTAGCTGCTAAGCAGACTACTAGAAACCTTTTTAGAAAGGAGGATTGGGAGAAACTGAGTCTCTAGGGCTTGTGCTGAAGGGCAGGAAACCTCACAGAGCAAGTCACCACCACGCAAACCCCGAATGTTTTAGGCCCCACCTGAGCAAATTAACAGAACATCAAATCTAGCTGTGTTTCTATGAGGCTGCTTCCAATTGCTTATAGCTATAAATTTCCTGTTCTAAATGCACACTCGAGCAGATACGGTGCGCTTCTGCTGCGCTTTCATCAGCCAGCAAGTGTGTGCTTTTGACCAAGCCTTGCTGCAGATCAAAGCTTGACACAACAGACCATAACACAGAAATACTTATGGAGAGTCCATGACTCGGTCACTGTATTAAACACTCTGGCACTTGTCCTGTTTTCTTGCAAGAGAAAGGAAACTGGGGAAGGGAGAGGAAGGATTAAGGAGAGTACATGTGGATTTTTGGTGCATATTTCCCTGCTTTCTATAATCGTTAGAACCAGACAGAAACAAAACACTTGGTGCAGAGGAGAATTGGAGTTCAGCTTTTCCCTGATCTTCACCATTGCTCTAGATGCGCTTGCAGGTAGAAAGGCTTGAAGAAAAATGTTACAAACTGAAGCACTTACTTACAGTAATTTTTAACTGACAGTGTTCTAAAATACGCCCCCCCAAAAAATACCCTTGAGGCAACGTCGTCTGTACTCTTTAACGGTTTGAGAACGCAAGCTTGCTGCTTGACCTAATATTAGAAAGAAAACTGTAACTGAAGGTCTCATCTATAAGTAGCCTTATTGAATTTGGACACTGACGCTGCACAATGCCCTGGAAATGACTCAGCGTGGCTTAAACTGGTATCTGCAATTTTGGACAGTAGCAGCAAAGACTTACAAATAGGACCCAGTTCTAACAGTTTGTCAAAGGAGCAGCAAGGTGTGGTTCCAAGCGTCGCACAGAACTGCAGAGCCAAAAAACAAAGGCAAAAAAAATTAAGTGTTACAGCAAAATTATCAAATGAAAAAAACTGTCTGCAAAGGCAACAATAAACAGAGAGAATAGATGATATAGGGCAAAATAAATTGATTTTCGCCAATACCTATCTTTCAGTGGAATTTTTGAGAATCTAATTTTTTTTTTCAAAGCTCCCATAAGCGTCCATTGAGACAGATGCATAAAATCAAATGTTAATATAAAATTGACTGAGAAGTAATGTAATATAGTCACAGTATTATATTAATGCTACATTTTATATATTTTCTGTGTTCCACATGCTTATCATCTAACCAATACTAATCTCACATACGCAATTATCATCAAAATGATTTGCAGTTTATGGTGTGTAAGCCAACTCTGAACTTAAGCAACTTAAAGGTGCTGGAATTCCTGTTGACAGAATGGATCATAAAATGTTACTGCCTGAATTAAAGAGCCACAGCTCTGTAACAGAGACTTGTGACTGATTTGTGCTCGATGGATCTGCAGCCTGGGACCTGTTCACTAGTAGCATATATTCACTATTAGGTTTGCAAGATTTTTTCCCAGAGACACTTTTTCTCCCAAATTCATCCTAAAATACTGGAACCATTCTTCCTTCATTCTGTTAATGTCTCATTTAATGTATCCTGCCACATGACCAGTGGGCCAAAAGCAGAGCAACATAAATGCTGCAGTTTCACAGTAGAAAGAGAACATAACTAGGTGAAAATGAGCTATGGTAATTTACTGGGAATATGCAGATAGAATTATAACCCAAAAAACCAACTACCAAGTGCATATAAACTGACATTATTTTATTTTTCATTGCTACACTTACGTTTTAAACACCTCGTTTCATTTTTGTAAGCACTAATAAAGGCTGGGTCCAGGTTTTGCCTTGTACTGGATTTTTATATAATAAAAGACACTTTACAGTTTAAATAGGCAAATAAAGTATGCTGGTTTTTAGTTAGAGTATTGAAGTACAAAGGAATTAGATCATTTATCCAAGGTCACACACAAACTACAGTACGGCCAGGAGATGACTATAAATATGTCAAATCCAGATTTTTTTTTTTTATTTTTCTACTTCTGGTTACTTTTTCTGCCAAGTACACTGTCAATGCACTATCTTTTGCTTTCACTGTTTTTCCCTATATATCTGCAACTAGCCACATTTTCTGGGGTGTGTGTGCGCACATCCCTCAGCGAATTCATGACAAGACCTATAAGAAGACAGGGAACACCTAGATGATACTTGTCCATCCACTAGACCTTTCAAGAAACAAACATACTGTCATAGCAAAACATAGATACAATTATACATTAAAACTCCATACAGATTATAGGATTTTGGCAAACAATTTGCTACTGGCATAATAACATGAAATTATTTTTCTCAGAAGTGGAAAGCTTATTGTGCTGTTTTAGCCTAATATCACATTTCACTTGCCAAGTGTATGCTCTTTTCTATTCTTCTAGCTTGGACATTCACATGCTGTCTCTCCTGCATTTCACTGATATCTCATTAATTCTAGGAATTCCTGTTACTCAAAAGTTAAACGATGCCAGCTTTTTCAGGAGGGTCTTTTTTCCTTCTTTTTTAAAAGGTGATACACATTTGCACTAAGTATTTCTGCTCTGATTAAACAGACTGCTTGATAGCTACCAATATTTTACCCTTTTATTTGTTCCCTTGAACACCCATCCTCATTCATGAATTGTCACTCACTTTCAAGCTAGAGATTCCCTTGACTTTTTCACTTCTACCAGCTATTGGATATTGGAGGCTGTTACAGATCATCTACAGTCACATCTTGAAGCAGATCCTGTACACACCTCAGGACTAAGAGTTGGTTTTCCCTCTGGAGGTTCCCTTACTAGTCCTCCCAATAAATTCTCATGAAGTTTAACGTTTGTTTATTTTTGCTTTTCACATTTCCCATCAAGTTTTTTTTTCTTCTTTTCATTCTATGAAATAAAGCGGCAACAGCACACTAGAAAGGCCTGACATCTTGCAAAAAATAATCTGATTATGAGACAAAGAGTTGGATAAATATGATGGGATTTTCATTTGCAAGTTCCAGGTTTTTAGAGAATTCATGCAAAGTGAGAGATGGTTGTTTTACTACTTATTAAACTAGATTTTTCAGAATTTCTAGGAAATCCCACACTAACATAAACATCCAGTAAAAAGGACAGGTAGATATGCATTCAAAAAGCCAGAAATTTAAAATTATACATCCCAAGAATAGTGAACTAATTCAATAATCTGTTGCTAGAGAGGTAAAACCTCTCTGTTAAGTACACTTTTGAACATTTCTGCATCTATATTATACCATATACCTCAGAGATATTTTAAATTGTTGTAGGGAGCTGAATTTTTCTGTTCAATGGAAAGTACTCATATAGTACTCAATTCATATAAATTTATGTACACTCTTAAAGGAAGTCATATCCTGCCTTTGTATAGGGCAGACCTGATTAAATGTAGTCATATAAAACCCTGAAAACATTTTATCCCTGACAGCACACATGTTCCCCCAACTTCACAGTTACAGCAATATTAATAACTACAATCATGTTTCATTGCACCAATAAAAAATATTGGCTATGTGAAAAGTTATTATTAAAATAAGAAAGGGACAATTCAGTATTTTTTCCATATCAAGCTACTAAGAACCTGAGTTTGAAACAAATACAGTTCTGAAAATGAGAAGCACATTGACTATATAGTTAATCAAATTTTGCTGCTAACATGTTTTTTCCTCAAAATAATCTAATCTTTATCTATACTGGGCCTTCCCATATTCCTGAGACACAGGAGAAGAACAGAATAATTACAGTGCCTTGAGGTACATTTATGACTTCTCTGGAAGTTTAATCATCCTTTGAGAGAGGTTGCTTTAAAAAGATTGCAGGATATATTTTTAAAAAGGAGTAAGTTTGCTCCCTTTTTTTACTAAGAGGGCATGCATGTATGGAGTGAAAATATATTTATCGCATTATTGTCTACCCAAGATGTTCCCACAATCAGGAGAAACCTGCATTTCATCTTTGGCTGAACTACAGATCTACAAATTGTGTCACAAGAAATGGAGGACACCATGATGAAAATTCTAATTTTTCTATATACATAAAGAATAGGGATTAACCCATTGGATTGGAAAATACCCAAATAAAGAGTGCACTATAGACTTAGCTCTGCTTTTATACATATATTTTATGATAATATGATGTGGACTTTCTGACAAGATTAGAGTGAAATTATCTTGGCTTGTCCAGCAATTAAAATAATGATGGAGATTTCACAACAGAAAGTCACACATTATTGTTATTAGTGTTGTACTGCAGTTAAAGTATTCTCCTTCTAATCAGGATAAGGAGTATGTTTCTTCAATGAGAGATTATATGAGTTCAAACATATGCTTAGTTGTTTAAGTAATGGCTTATTCTGTAAAGTATACCTCAGTTTCTAAAATAATTTTGTTGTCCTCTCTGCAGGTGTCTAAGCCTCAAAGCTACTTGTTTTAATTCTCAGAAACCACTTAAAGTGACAGCATCTGCTCTTGTCAGGACTCTCATTACCCCGCCTCTGTACTACACAATGAATCTAACTCAATTTGTAACCTGTATAACACCGGCAAAATCACATTTGTGCAAAGGGCAGGGGACAGGCTGCATCACAGAAATGGGACTGATGGCTCAGTATAGCCTGCAGGCCTTACCGTTTTCAGGTTGTGCCCTTCAAATTTGACTCAGCCCTGGTTGCAAATACAAAGCAGCTAAAACGCTTGCATCAGTCATCTCATGTATTACTTTCCTGAAATTAAGAGCTATGTCAGGGAACATGCATGAATCTTTGTGATGCCTGAGAGCAATGACTCTCAATCTTTTCAACTGGAGGACCTCCTACAGCTTTTGAAAGAGATGTGGACACATTTTGCACAGTTTCACCACAAATCTTTTCATTTGCAATTAACTAAAGCGAGGCAGAACTTCCAATGTTCTCTTACTATTTTTATTTTCTCCTACTCAGTTGTTTGCCAGCTTGCACTCATGAGAATGTCTGTGGCTTGAAGAAAACTGCAACAGTTTACTAAACCACCATTCAGTATTTTACGAAACAGCAATCATTCACAAACTGTGGGTTAAGAAACATCGCCCTAGACATCTGTACATGTCTCAAGAACGCTTCTTCCAAATGGGAATCTATGGTCAGGATCTAAGTGTTAACTTCTCCTGAAAAGATGGCTCCTCTGTCAGACTAATTCTGATTTATTGTCTCCCGAGCGAGTCCAGATACAAACAGCCTGCTTCTTAATATCCTGCAGATCATCATTCAGAAAAGTCATTTCAGCTAGAATCAGAGAGATTTCATGCTGGGCCTTTGTTCAGCAGCAAGGCGATCATGTTATAGCAGCTTTATACTGGATGAGGTTGTTGAAGTATATTGTACTATATATATGCCAGCTGCAATGTATCAGTGATTTATGAAAGACAGCATAAAGCTCACAGGCCACTTACACACATTCAAGTGAACTAGGCTTGAATGCAGTGGACCCTATGTCTGAATTTAGCAGTGCTTAACTTAGTGGTCTCCACATTTGAGCATCCCGGTCAACATTCATCCAACGTAGAGGCCTGTCTCAGGCTGGGAGCACAGGGCCCAACTGAGAAAGGCATTTATGCACATGCTTAACCACCGGTTAGTGTTTGTAATTAATGAAACGGACGTGACTTCAGCACATGCTTTAAAGCTCCCCTTTAACTGGTGGCCAGATGAAGGGCTGCATATCAGCCACACTTGGAAATTGTTCCTCAGTAAATCGTGGCAACTTTAGTGCCTCAACACCTGACACGGTTAAGTGCTTTGTTTGCACAGTCTGCTTGCTTTACTATATGAAAATATCTCTGTTTCAATTTCTGCAAAAGTGTTTTGAAAGAGACAAATTAACACAAGTCTGAACTTAGAAATAAAAACAGGAAACAAAAGTAGAGGTCTGGGTACGCTAACTGGCAATAGCCTTCACTGAACAAAATGATATACACGTTACTAGTGCTAGAAGATATTGATGGTGGCTAGGAATTCAAAGACTCGTTTTAAAGACAATGCCCCTCCCAAAAAAAGACTGACTGCCAAATCCTATGTATGTGAAAAGCAAACCTATAATTACCAGATTGCTGTAATGAGAGAGCCTGTTTCACATCAAGCAAACGCGCCCCTGGTTCTCCACTCACCTCTAGAAGCAAAGCACTTCTATCAAGTTCAGTATAATGATTCCTCATTTATTCATTAAATAAAAGAGGAGAATCATGCCTATAAGGCATTGTAATTTGCTTGTATTTTCCTTTTAATCCCCTACAAAACTTTTTTTTGCTGATAAGGGAGACTGCATCAGCTTAGATGCAACCCAGATCTCTTCATTAGGAATGATCTCTCTGCTGTTGCAAGTCTCTTCAGGCAGAATTTCTTCTGTTAAACTTTTTGCTTTGATGTTGAATCACCCCCCTTAGTGAAGGATCAGCGAATACAGGGAGACAAGGAATAAAGTGGCGTAAGGTGTTTCCTTGGCAATGTGCATATCTTTGTCACCAGAACAAAATAAAATCGCACCAAATTACTCAAGAACAAAAGAAATGGAAAGGCTTTTGAAATCTGCAAGCCAGAAAAGGGAGCACTAATACAGTGCATGGACTGCTGCTCCGCATGACAGAGAATTAACACACCTTTTGAGTTAAGAGGCCAACCATAAGGATAATGAGATCTAGTTTAATCTAAGCTGACGGTTTTTATGTATACAAATAAATGGAAGACCTGGCACAGGCCATATTAACTCAGACTGAGCCTCTACTGTCTTTGAAAGCCTGTTTTGCACAGCTAAGCAAACAGAGGAGGTAAAACAATAGTTAAATCACCCTTTGTAAAGGTGTCACTGAGTGCATAAACCAGAATCTTTTATTTCTTCTTGCTACACGTAGAAAAATTAATAAGGAATGAATTTTTATGAGGGGAAAGTTGCATTTTTTTTTGTTAATGGACAAAAGATGAGGAAAAACCATTTAAATTTGTAATTAGTGCATGGAGATGTGATATAGTGCTGTACTTGTAATTGTTTAAAATTAACAGTAAGATAAACAAATAGAATCTTATATAAGATATTATGAGCTGGTACCATAAAACAGAGAAATAAAACATGCCTTATGGCACATCTCCACTTCAATAGGTGCAGCCCACAGAAGAAAGTTCATTTAGGCAGCCTTATAGATGCTTTGTTTCTCAGTCATAGTCTCATTACATTGGAAAGCAATTGATGGGATGTGCTTGGTCATCCCAAGGACTCGCTAGTTCTAGGCAGGCTAGAAATTAGCAGCATTCTGCACATATGAAAAACACTTTTCACCCTAGTCATCCTCATACTACATAAAAACAGACACTAAAGGTTGACACACACAAGATGAGTAAAAAGATTACATTTTCAAAAGAGTTTGGTGAAATTTAAGCTTCTTTGTCCTCTTTGGCACTTATCCATGACTATAAGCAAGCTTAATCTGCTAATTCTTCTGAAAATAGTTAATAGAAATTTAAGTCACATTAGTCTTTTTGTTACCACATGAAAGAAAAGAAAAAATCGTTGTCAGACATGACTTTTCTGAAAAATTCGTGACGTATTTTTGACTCTCTTAAAAATCCCACTTCTAAAGTTCTCAGTTTCTAAAATAGGGGGTTTTTTCCTCCAATTTTTCTTCAGTGGAGGCCAGTAAAAACATATTATTGGTAGCATATTATAACTCTTTACAGATCTGTACAGATGACGGTTATATCAAGTTTTGTAGAGGCATAATGCTTGGAAATGAGAAAAAAATTTTGTTGATGAAGTACAAAAACAACAGAGGTTACTTACTCCATCAAAAAACAAATGATAAAATCTTGCTTTAACTTGAAATAATAAGATGGTGTTCTGAACTGACAGGAGGAGTAGATTTGATGAATAAGCAAATATTCTTTTCGATCAGGTACTTATCATAGTAGAACCAAACTTTAGAATTGTATCCAATCTAACACTGTTCTGTGTCAAAAATTTGGGGATTATGAGCTTTAGCTAATGAGATACAAGCATTTGCTTTTGCTGGACTGCTGTGGACGCAGGAATCTCTGGAAAGGAAAATGGACAGATAACAAGAAATAATGACACCTTAAAACTTTCACAGCTGGATTCCCTACAGCTCACCTGTTAGAGAGAAGTCACATACTCACAAATACCTGTCTGACAATGTCTGATCTTGCTGATATTTGGGGTATGTTATGGAGGTTGATTTCTTTGCTAAAGTAGTGAGGAGGGCAAATTATTTTTTCTTGAAAATATTTAAGGTAGAGATACCATCATTTAATTTATTGCCTTTAAACTTGTTTTATGTGTAAGTAAGTTAGAACCTGAAAAATAGAAGTATACCTTTGCAAAAGAGGCAGTTCAGAATTCAAATGTGAGGAGATTATAACATTGCAGGATTACATGCAACTACAAAATTCACCTGCATTAAATCCTTTTAAAACATCATTTTTGCGGAGAAGTGCAACCAGCTGCTCAAATGAGTTGCTTATATGCACAGAAAGGTGTGTGAAGAACACTCATGGAACCTGTCCTAGTATTCTAGCTAGGCTGCCTGTCGATCCCTCTGTTAGGGATGAGATCATCTACTCATGTCAGAAATAGCTTATCAGAAGCAATAAATCTACTGATTAATTAAAATCCAGTACTCACAAAGAATGGGATAAGACCAGAAGCTTTGTCTTCATCCAAAACTTTCTGTAGGGCTGAACCACAAACACTAAATGTATCATCTGAACAAACATTTTTAATCTTCACACCACCAATTAATGCAGCCCTTTCCACTGATGAATGAGCCTACAAGGAAATGGGCAGGTTTTAAGACAGATACCTTTTATTGGAATGTAAGAAGTTCATCTGAATTTGAAAACAAAAAATCATTTCTTTCAAGTAAAGCAATATTTGAGATCCTGGGACTGTTGCTGGTACATAACAGATACGTACCTCTCCCTCTTTCATACAGACAGACAGACACATACATACATATATACACATACATACACACACACACACACAAATACACTAATAGAAACCCTGAAGTATTCTTGAAACCATCGCCATGGTGTCATTCAGACAGGAGTTCAATTAACCTTAGTGAGAGCTTTAATTAACATGTTCACAATTAGGCAGGATTGATTAAGAGCTTCAGGATTTGGCTCCAAATCAACCAAAAGACATGCAGATAATCAGCTTGCCTGATAACGATTCAGTTGCTCACTAGCATATTTTTATGGTGTACAGTTTTGCTGAAGCCTAAAAAAATATACATCATGGTATGGTATAGACTGAGATATTTTCTTACATTACCATTTTTTTTTAGATTACCTACTGAATAAATTGTGGTTCAATCATTCATTCATTTTGGTAGGCAATTAAGGATCATTCCCAATACATTATTTTATTTATAACCCATTTTATCTGAATTCCCCTTAAACAATATTTTTTAGAACATAAAGTACATCTCAGTAAATAAAAACAAAGATATTACTAAAAAATTCTTATAAAATTGTGAAGTACAATACTATAATAACTCTATTAACAGTAAAAGGTATGTTTAGCCACAAAATACTCTCCTTTAGAACATGACCAAAAGCAAAGAAAGCTATTTTAGCTTCTACCTTCTCCAATTTCATTAATTGCCATTAATTTGAAAGAAAAAAATTCCTCACCTTTTCATATTGTGACTATTCTCATTCATAATCTCCATCCTACCCTCGTTGGTTCTTACTAGTGCCTACAAGAGCACTTACTAATTCTATTCTAATTTAACATGTAATCACGGAAAAGATTAAGCCAAAACATAGGTTGAACAAGACCAGATGAAGATAAAGTTTCTGCCTTTCAACTTCACATACCCCTGGAATGATGCATTTTAAAGGCAGATTGACTATTAACTTGTGTCTCAGCAGTGCCTCTTGTTAAAGTACTTTGGCAAATTAATTAGGCACCAGCTTGAGAAAATATAGAAGTCTAGACTTGAAATATAACCAACTGCTTTTGAAGTGAGAAACAATGTGTGTACCATAGCAATACCATACTTCATTCAAGTGTACAATGGAAAGAGGTATTTTATAACTGATTTATACAAGCATTGTAAATAAGCAAACTATAATAACACCCGGAGGTTGTTAGCCAGTCAGAACCTCAGAATTCCTCCCTCAAGTCTCCAAAATTGTAGTAAGGTGCTCTGATAACTGCAGCCATTCACAATCTTAAGGTTAAAACTGCCAAGATGCTTTTGCATTATAACAAATCTTTAGTGACCTGCTGCTCCATGGAATTCCTAGTCCTCAGCAAAGTACTCGGGAATCTCCTACCATCCTTGAGGAGAGCAAGGAACCAAACAGAAATCAGTTAAATGAGTGGGCAGCTTCTTAAGGTAGCCAAATAAACATGGTAAAAAAAGGTTGATGAAGAAAACGGCCTGAGAAAATTTGAGAATATCAAAAAACTACCCTGGCTTCTGTGCTGGTCCCAAACAGTCAGGTGTCTACTATCAGGGGCAGCTGAATGCTCCTCTCAGCTCCGATGTCTCACATTCAGTGTCCCTTGCAAGAGGAGCTTCAGCCAGGATAGCCCAGGCACTAAAAAAGACAGGGATCCTCTTCTGTTGTCTCCAAACCCCCAAGTAGTTATTGGAGAAAGCTTTGTTGCCAGTCCTGCTCTGTACTCATTAACACAAAGCAAAATTATTTCAACGGGATAAGGATTTTCCCAAAATGCCGAGAAGCTAAAATCATCTCCCAAGATATGAGAGATCTGAGTTCAGCTTTCTGCTCTGGGTCTCCTTATCGGCCAACTTTTTACCTCCCTCCTAATGCATTCTTGCAGTGATATACTCTATCAGTGTGTGGTTTTCTCTCCCACAGAACGGCTTAGGCTTACTTTCTTTTGTGGATTATTGCCTATGAGTCACACAGGTCTGTTCTTAATGCAGAAGGACCGGTGAGCTCTGCAACAATCTGCTTTGAAAGGTCATCAGTATCTTAAGGCAAATCCTTCTGTAAACATAAGATCCTCTGACCTTCAGTAGGCAGGAAGGCCTGTCAGTCCTCATTTCAGGTCAGCCACTTACATGGGACAAAAAATGAAAAAAAGTAAAAGGCTTTGTGCATCACTGGGTCAGAGTTTGAGCTCTGGGACTGGCGGTCTGCACAACACAGACCTTAGGGTCCCAGACAAAAAAAGGACAAATATCCTTTGTGCCTTTTGAAAACAGTGATCTTTCCTCATATTTTCTTGTCCTGACTCTTCTCACCCTACAAGTGTAGTCCCTCTTCCCACCAGCAAAGAGCAAATGTACTTTTAACTTGTTCTCCAGTGCTTTTTAACATGCACTTAGTAGTAAATCAAGGTAAGCCTGAAACCTGGCCATTTTATTCTGCAAAATCAGATATTACTTTAAACTAAACATCACGTACTAAGGAAGTTTCTTCTACCTCATTGACATTTAGATAAGAAAATGTCACAGCTATTGAGAGAAACAACATTGTCTGGCCCTTCAGTAGGATTAGTGTGTCAGAAAGGTAAGAGCAGCAGAACTCACAAGACTGAAATTTGCTTTCATTAACAGTAAAAGCCTCTCATGGTCCTAGCCTGCTGAGAATTTAGCCTAACTCAGTCTGCTAAATGCCACTCACGGTTGGAAATGAAGGATTATATTTTCTGTTTTCTTAGAAGATTTCTGAGCTATATTGATACGTGGAGATTTTAGGAGGGTTTTTTCTTTAAAAAAAAAAAGAGTGTTTTGGGCTTCTTCAAATTTGCTTTATATTTACGCACTAGGTTTGTCTGTGTGCATGCACCTGCACCCATGCATGCATACAGGGAGAGGATGTATGTGTGTTTGTTTGCACATGTGCATGTAGGAGGAAAATAACGTGCACACATGGACACACAAGCCTAGATGTAACAAAAGATGGTCTAGACTTACTCAACACCACTGAAATTAACACCTCACTCAAGTATCCTTATTTACTCCAAATGAGCTCTTTTTGCAGATACTTACGAATAATAAGCAGCAATACTTACGTAACACTGACCTCCAGATATTTATTCTTCGTATTATGGTAGCACACATGAGATTCCAGCCCACTTATGATGTACAGTAAGATTTAAACCAGCAAAACCAAATAGTCACCAATCCAAAGAGTTTATACTTAATTCACCTGCCTATTGAGATGGCTGAAATTGTTAAGTAGAGACACCATGTTTCCATGTTTTTGAGAGGTACTCACCTGATCAGAAGCATAGGCCACCAGCCTGCCCATGATGTCTGCTTCCGTTAGCTCAGGCTTTTCTGACTGCACCCGTCTGATAGTTTTTGTTCTTGCAGCAAGCAGTGAAATCAGGGTGGCCTCACTTGCACTTCCCTGTGGGACAAATTGAAGGAAGGTTCAAAAGGAAGACATTCCAGAAGAAGAAAAGCAACATTTTCTTCTGTATGAATCTGTGAAGTTGTTAACAGAAACCGCATATGAGAAACTGTGTGATCTCATGCTTTTTAAGAATATGTGTGAGAGCAAGGGAGGAATCTCTATTTGATCTTGGTCTCCCCCTTCCTGATGGCTCTGTCTGCTCTCTTTAATCTCTATGCTTGTTCAGTTTAGGCACCAGCCTTGCAATCAATTCTAGAAAGCTGGACTCAGACTTCAGTGCATGTGAAAAGGCTCTTGAACCAGGCACCAGTCATTTGTTAACCAGTAACAATGGCAGAGTAACTGTTGATTTCTGTTAGTCTGGATTTCCGCACATTTAACTTCCATCAGAATCTGACTGTCAGCTCTCATTTCTATCAAGCAACATGCGTAATTGTAACGTTTATTTAATATTTAGAGTTACCCTGGGCAAGTCAATTATTGTGGCTAAAAGAGAAAGAACACTGAAAAAGCAAAAAAGCTATGATTCAATACAGCTAACTGCATTTCAAAGTATTAGTTATGTACGTTTTCTTCATCAAAAACACACAGATGAAAGGGATTTGTGTCTTGGATACTCTGTGACAACAAAGAGGGGAATTTTTTTGTATCAATTGATCTGTAAATTTCACAAGAGAATACAAGATCCCACAAATTCTTTTTATGGTTTTCCTCTAGAACAGGCAGATGAAACATGCTCTAAACTGCTCTTTTAAACTCTAAGTAACAGTTTGTAAACACATGTTCATAACTTTCAATGGTTTTGGGTGTCCATACGCAAGATAGAGTTTTCAGGTACTTTCAAAGCTGTGCAATTGTCATGTGAATCTTCCTCTGCCAAGCACACAACACTGCAATGAAGACAGTTGCTCATATTACTAAGTATGTCTCAGAAATACCCCCAGTGTCAACAAGCTAATTTTGGAATGATGTTTCTTATCCTGTACCAAAATTTTATCCTCGCTCTGTTGAAGACCTCTGTATACTTACGAATTACAACAAATGTTTAAATGTTTGGGAAGTCTTATTTCTTCCTTGGAGGTGGGCCTGATCCTACAGATTTCATACATGACAATGATCCCAGTGAACTCAGACTTTCTCCTAATACTGAAGTTAGCTGAACTATTTATATGAGACAAAGCTGCCTTCTACACATGCCAACATCTCAACAGTGAGTGAACTCAATCCAGCTGAAATTCAACAGACTGGTGAATGGAGTAAGCAGGAAAAAGAACAGTCCCTAAACATTTACTGAATGTATTGCCATGACAAATATATTTTATCTGCCTTTCCAGTGGTGTGGGATTTGAGGAATGTAGACCCCAGGGTCTGCATCAGAGCACAAAGATGAGCTGGAAACAGTTTTGTGCATTTCTTATAGCTGCTTCTGCTGCATGCAGCGTTATGGCAACTGAAGGAACTATTACAGATACAGAATGGTATAGGAAAACAAATATCTCTCTTGGGTCAAGTAAGGTAGAACTTCCATGTGGAGGCAAGGGGTGAAGGAAATTCTGTCCATTAATTACAGAAAACATAGTCTGGCAATCTCCCCATTTAATCTTATTCTGCATATGGTCTGTAGCCAGATACTCAGAATACTTATCAGAATATCTGAACACCGAGAAATCATGCCTGTCCATAGTTCTCAAAACTCATGATGCAAGAGTATGCACACCCAATTATCTTCATCTTACATATAAAGAACTTTCAAGATCTGATTCATCTTACTTTATCTGTCTAAAAAGTTAAATATCTGAGATAAAATAGTTGTTTAGGGTCCCTTAGTATTCAGTGGAGAGAGGTAAGCATATCCAGAAAGCAATAATTCCATCTATTTTAGGCAAATATTCTGGGCTGAGATAAATGGTTTCTCTAAAGGTACCTTCTTGTATGTTCAACTTTATCTGACAAAATGTGAGGTGAATCTCACACAGTGTAAAGTTTCCTGATGAGAAACTTCTGTCATCATGTCTTTGTTTCTGCCATGCTCAGCACAGTATTATCTAACAATGAAAAAAACATCCTGTGCTTCCTGACAGTCCTGTGAGCTAGAATATAATGGCTCAGGTCCTGGGTGTCCAGCAGATGTGAGGCATGTTTTACAATCAAGATCATCACCTATTTTTTGAGAAGCTGTTTTTTTTCCTTTTTTTTTTTACAAGCACTATATAATCTTCTAAAGAACCCTGTATAATCAGAAGACCTGCATAATGGGCATACACTATCAGACAACGTTGCCTGAAATAGCCTTTCCAGCAATTCAGCCGGTGAGAATACTTTTTGTTTGCGCAAACCACTGCAACTTATTGTGATGTTCATACAGGTTTTCAGGTAAGTTGTCTGTCCTCAGAATGAAGTTGGGCAACATAAAGCCTGCGTGCAAGACCTAATTCCATCTCGCATCAGGCAAGTCACTGAAAACAACCTTTCTAAACCTGGGTTCTTCACAGTAAAGTAAGCTCTAGCATCCTTGCATTTACTATGTGGGAAATAATACTAATTATTACTTTTATTAAAATACATATTTAAGGGGATACATGAAAATCTTTCAAATATATGTGGAGAAAATGGCTTTTTTTTTTTCCTTCCTTTTTTTGTAGTGGTAAGGCCCTGTAAAACTGTTAGTGTCTTTACAGAATGTGTAAAGAATATGCATATGAAAGAAATGCACACAAATATATAAAAGAAAATGGCTGTAGGAAATTCCAAAGGTTAAGGCATTAATCTGAGATCTGGAAATTTAAGCCCCCACTATTCTGGAGACTGCCTGGCTGGGCAGGCAAATTTCTTAGGCTCAAGAATAGCCTCAGCCTTCTGAGGAGTGCCACAAGATGTCCTGGCATACTGGCTGTTCATCCAGGCTGATGCGTAGTCAGTGTATACAACAGTTCTTGTATGAATTTCCTTACACAGAAACAAGGATGAACAGGAAAGGGCCTGTTGCCCAGCTGAATTTTGCCTCCTGATATATATCTGGGACATAGCCTAAAGGCACCTGAATCCAGCAACTTAGAAATGCTTTTGGATGTCTCACGATAGACATAGGCTTTTTCACCTTGCCTCAGTTTCCATAAGTCACCTTTTTTATACTGAAGCTTACAGTGTTTGCAGAACCTGGTTTGTAAGGCTCTTCTATTCACTTGGCACAGAAGTCTTGCACTAAATATTTTTGAGGAAAAAACCCCTTGGTTCTTGAACTACTTGGCTAACTGACAAGAAAGATAAATCAGCAGTGTTCCTTGCTAGGCCAAAGATAGGCTGAGTCTCATTTTGTGTCACCCTTAAAATACTTTTTCTTTGCAGAGCAAGAAAACTCTTTAAAATTCAAAGTAGGTACACTTTTCAGCAGTTTATCTAGAATGAACAGCAGGATACAAGCTTCAGGAAGAAAGTTGCTTTCTCACTTATTTTTAAAAGCTGTTTTTTTCTCCTCTTGAATGCTGTATTCTGCATTAAGTGAAGGATGATGATACCTTTCCTTTTACCGCAAGCAAACAAAGGTTGCCATGGCAAGCAGGCTCAAGAGGCGGAAGAAATATCAGCAAAAGCTGATGTTCATGTCCACCAGAGCTCTGAACTGAAATTTTCTTTCATCTTTTGCCATTTTCAAGTGTCATCCTGCACACAACAACAAAGTGCTTCATATTGACATAGACTTTCAAATGTAATTATAAGCCACTTTTCAGAGGCTCAGTTTTACCCAGTACCACAATAATTACTTGGTATTTACAAAGAGAATGACTGTCACTTTCACACGCTCATGTTGTCTTTGCCTCACGCTCTCTTATTTATATCATTATTCTTTCAAGAGCAAGACAAGAAGATCTGCAGCACAAATGACTTCATCATAAGCAGGAACACAGAGCCCACTTTCGATTCTTGAAACTAACTGGTTTCTGATTAAAATTATGGGCAATCCAGCATTGTCGGCCTGGAAGGGCAATATTTCCTGCTGATAACCATCAGGCATAATTGCTTGCTTTCACTGGTACAAAATAAATACTGTTGAGACGCATGACGAAAGCTTGATTTCTTGAGCATAACCCCCTCCCTAGTAATAGTAATGAAAAAGATCCTAACAGAGCAAGCAGATGAGTAAAGAGTTATTCTGGAAATACACTGGTGTAGGTGTAGCTCCGCCTAGGAGAACATAGCAGTTGGGTTAAATTCATACTTGCCTGGGAAGATGTTGGGAAGAATTCACTGGAAATGCTGTAGGCATTTGCAGTCGAGATCAAAGAAAGAAGCCCCCACTTCTAGCATGTAATTTAGATGTATTTTAGAAGCCTATCTTAGGATAAAATGGTTTGTGCCCTGGCCTCCAATGACCAGACTCCAGAGATTATCAAAGGAGCACAGAACAATTGTTTAAAATTCAGTCTTTTTCATAGTAGAGATCTGTTTTAGTTAGATTAATAGCTGTGACCAGGGTCTGCATGTGCAGAAAGACCAGGCGCTAGTGGAGCCATGACTGACAAACAATATAGCTTTATTATGCATGCAAGTTTGCCCATTGATGTTATATTCATTATCGTACAGATACTCTGTTCAGACATTGTAGGCTTTCATTAAGCAGTCAATGTCAAAGTTTGGGGGTTTTGTTCTATGCAGTGTAGTCTGAAAATTATATTATCTACTGATAGAAGTGTTTAGGTTCATATTTTAAGCAGCTCTTCATTTTATTTTAATATTCCAGTATTTCATTTTGTTATATAAGGAAAACTTCTTAAAATAATTTCACCTTCTTTGACAAAGATTGATAGACTTTCTACTACATTCTGTTATTTCTACTTGTAGAAGATTCTCTCCTATGTTCTTATCCACTTTTTTTCTGAAAAAAAGGAAGGCTGTTTTAGAAACTGACTGAAGTAAACAGTTGAACATGTCTAAGGTGGACTTCACGGAAGCCTTTGTAACCACTTTTCATGATGCTGTACTCAAAATCCTCAGATATATTTCGATTTGAGAAGTTTTTTTCTATTTTCAACCATGAAACATTGCTGCACACGTGCTGGTTTTGGCTGGGATAGAGTTAATTTATTTTCTTCATAGCAGCTAGTATGGGGCTATATTTTGGATTTGTGCTGGAAACAGTGTTGATAATATACAGGAATGTTTTTGTTACTGCTGAGCAGTGCTTACACAGAGTCAAGGCCCTTTCTGCTTCTCACACCACCCCACCAGCGAGGAGGCTGGGGCTGCACAAGAAGCTGGGAGGGGACACAGCCGGGACAGCTGACCCCAACTGACCAAAGGGATATTCCATACCATATGATGTCATGCTCAGTATATAAAGCTGGGGGAAGAAGAAGGAAGAGGGGGACATTCGGAGCGATGGCGTTTGTCTTCCCAAGTCACCGTTATGCGTGATGGAGCCCTGCTTTCCTGGGGATGGCTGAACACCTGCCTGCTGATGGGAAGGAGTGAATGAATTCCTTGTTTTGCTTTGCTTGTGTGCACGGCTTTTGCTTTACCTATTAAACTGTCTTTATCTCAACCCACGAGTTTTCTCACTTTTACTCTTCCGATTCTCTCCCCCATCCCACCAGGAGGGGAGTGAGTGAGCGGCTGTGTGGTGCTTAGTTGCCGGCTGAGGTTAAACCACGACAACACTGTTGGTAAGTATGAGCTCACTCCACTTGATCAACAAATTAAAGTTTCCATCCTACATGATTTTTCAACATAATGATTTGAATTTTAAGCCCAAATTGTGCTGTTAAGTTGGACTACTAGCAATTCTTCAGAAAGATGAGTGTTTCAGAATTCAGCTGCTCTGAAAACAAAACCATTACTTTCATGAGTGATCCTACCCACCTATGGACATTCTCATGGAGCATCAGTCTTTCTGAAAATCTGAAAGGAACCCATGCAGCAAAAAAAAAAAAATCTTTCCTTTATTAGTGTTTTGGTATGAAGGTTTTACAAAATCATAAAGTCCACAAACTTATCCCGTATTCTTTTTTCATGTCCCCTCTTACCTGAATGACTCCTCCACCTTGGCTATGCTTCCCAGCTAAAAACTCTTCAGGCAAATTAATCATCTTCCCTAGCCAATCCAGCATGACAGTCTCCAGCTCTGTGCAAGCTGGACTTGCAGCCTGTGTTGAAAAATAGAACAGAGGGAATAACCTCACTAAACCATGAAGAGAAATAGGATCTACCAGAACAAGAATAACTCTTTCTCTCTCTCTCCGTCTTTTGACTATAGAGGAAGAGACTAGCTGACTAACTTCACCAGCTAAATTCAGGACCTGAAGACCATTTTGTGCACGTTGTTTCTAATACTTCCTAAAAAAAGGTCAAACTGGGCCTCACATAGAACCATGAATATCAAATGTCAAAGCTAGAATTTGCATCTTGCATATTTTTTTTTCAACATCAAGTACTAACCTCTTTTGAGAAGAGCCCATTTCATATGAATGTGGGGTTTTTTTAACACAATTTTCCATTCATCCAGATGATAACAGAAGTAACACCACCAGGTGATAGGCAACAGTCATACTATTTAATGAATTACCAGTAAGTTTGCACTGCTACCACTAATTCTAAATGCTGGCGATTTTTCAAGGGCAAAACTTCTAAGAGAAAATAGCCTTTTATTCCTGGAGTCATTCAGGGTGTCTATGTGAAAACACTTAAATAGTCAAGGAAATTTACCTATAAAAATAGTCCCGTGACTTTGCTGCTATTAATCAATAATTTCATTGAAGAATGTTACTGAAATGCTTAACATTTTGGCAAGGTGAAGCACCATTACCACATAGCAGTACATATCCCAGTAAACT